>NC_025996.2:132448098-132688922 GCF_000442705.2 Elaeis guineensis
AATTAAAAAATTTTGAATGAAAACTCAAGTGTAAGTTAACTCTTCAAACCCAACCCGGTCTAACCTAATTTGCTTCAACCTCAGTAGAGCGTGCTTCTTGATAGTAAAACCTGCCAGCGTTACTTGTTTAATATTCAATCCCCACAACTTTGACTCCAGAGGCTGCATTTAAACGAACAGCTTTGTTTCAATGGCATGGCAAGTTCAGTCCACATTGATAAAATCATTTAATGATCTTATTCCAGCATTCAGATGTCTACCGCTTCATTTGGGCTTATGCCAAGCTATGTGTTTCAAAACCAGGCACTGATGGATTTATAGCATCACTGGCAATCCATGGATCTAAATTATGGGTTGCTCTTCCAAAGTTATTGCCGGTAACTGTCACTATATTCTACATCAGCAGCATAACTGGCATTTCTTGCTTTCCTCCTGCTTCCAGCTTCTTTGGTGGTCTCCTCAGATGCAGTTCCAGTGATATGCTTCTAAGTTATAATTTACAGGAGCAAAGCCATATTAAAGTCATTGTGGGCCTTTCTGGGTTGATGCTAACTTTCCACAAGATTGTTCTCTACGATTACATCGTTTTCTTCAGTAAGCTTTTTTCCAGGGGAGTGTTGTTTTGGTGTACTTTTCTTATTTTATCTAGGGCTGTGGATGAGTGTTGTTTGTTCTCCACAGGCTCACCTTTTTGTCACTGCTGTTACTCTGCTTCTTACGAATTATAACATCTTCCTTTTACCCAAAAAGAAAAAAAAAACTAGTTCCCGCACTCAGGGCGCAGGTACCGGTACGCATCTCTCACGTTGGAACTAGTCCCGGCAATGCGCATGCAGGGACTTGTGGATATCTTGCATCGCCACCGGCGCCGGGCAGGAATAGCCTATAGTTCAAGATTGATGCTAGTATTTCAAACCCAAAACGCAGACACAAAATTGTAAATAAATCTCATCTTATGCTTGAATTAGCTATGGGCATGCTGGAACTATTTCAAGCCTGATGAAGGAAATAGTGCATATAAAATCCTGTAGAACTCACCTATTGTAGCTAAAGTCCAATCAGCCAGGTTGGGGCACATTAACAGGTCAAATCCAGAATTGCTAGCCAAAACATCATACTTGTTAATGAAGCCATCAACCAAGACTAGTCATAATTTAGGCAACCTGGTGATTCACAACCATGATCCTATCAATGTGTAGTTACAGGCAAATGACAAAAAAGGGTATAAGATTGGATAGATGCATCTCTGTTGCAGTTTGTTTCAGAAACAAGTCCTACAACATACACTGGTGGATGCTGAGGTGCGAGAGATTATAAAGATCGAACAAGGCACAGTCAAAATCAACCAGAAGTTTCTATAGCTTCTCACTGATGGGTTTTCATGAGCCTGCTCAGGAGTTGCATGACCAAACAAACAAAATTCCCTTAGTACCGACAGACTTGATTGTCTGTTCACATTCCCTTAGTGAGTCCTGAACGATTTGATTCTGTTCATATACAAGGGCCCAAAAAATACACCAAACAATTGGCAAACCAAATGCATTAATGTAATCCATGGGCTTTCTCTATAATACATTTTTCCGAGAGGCCTACTAATCACAGTTTTCACACATGAAATTAACATTGTTGGTCAACAGAGACATGGGGAAAAGATGGCCGTCGTAATTTACCGTACTGTTTCATGGACCTTTTCCACCCTTTTGCCTCTTCTCTTCTAGCCCTGCTGCTTCATTCAGCATGTCCATGGCATCATTGTTCATCTTTAGCTTGGCTAGGGCAACTGCTTGCATGTAGAAAGCTGTGGACCATTCAGGGTAAATACATTGTGCTTGCATTGCATCTCTAAGGGCAGCATCAGGTTGATCGCACATAAGATAGCACAGGCTGCGCCTTGCATATACTGTGGGCGAGACCATTGTTCCAACATCAATGAACTGCAATAAAAGATATCACATCACGATTAGTGGTTGGTGAAGGATTCACAAACCTGAGCATGATACAGTGAGGACAACCTTCGATGATCATGGTTAAGATTTATTCTCAAATTCCTAGTCTCAGGATTAACTGCAGAACACAGACACATATGCATATGCTTTGTGATGGCCTGGTCCAGTTGGACCAGCCTGATAGAAACAACCCAAAACCCCACCCAAAGGAAAAAAAAAAAAAGGACAGAAAGAAGACTCCCATCAGGAGTCTTCTTCTCTGGTGAATCCCGAAAAGAATGGGAGTCCTAGGGCCACCGGAAACCCTAGGCCTCTCTATAAATAAACCCTCCCTCTCTCTAAGGCCCTCCATTGGTGATCTTCAAGCCTTCTTTCTCCCATCAAAGTGACGGCGTCCTGCTCTTGTGCCCGCCGGAAATCGTAGCCGAAGTCATCGTTGGTTGTGAGGTAAAGGTCCTTGCCTTTCTTCGCTTCCTCTTCCCTTCCTTCCCTTGGCCCCAGGCCTCGCCGCCGGTCGCTAGCTTTGCCAAAAAATCAAGAAAGAAGAATCCCCTGTTTTGTGCTTTTCCCCATAATTTTTCTTAAGCATGAAACAGGCTGTCCTCTGCTCCACCACCCCAGCCACACGCCGACGCCTGTTGCTGGACCTCCAACCGTGCTGCTGCACCTCGCCGGAGCACGAGCCACCAGCCCCCACCCATGTTCTCCTGTTCGGCCAAAGAAAGAAGAAAAGAAAAGAAGAAGAAAAAAAGAAAAGGGAAAGAAGAAAAAAAAAAAAGAAAAAAATTCTCTCGTCTCTCTCTCTTCTAGGATTTCTCTCCTCTTTTTCTCTCTATCTAATCCTTGGACCCACTATGAACCTAAGATAATCATTTCAAATAGACCTGGACTCGCTTTGACATCCATGCAGTTTGTCGATCTGAGACCGACCCTTATCATATATTTATAGATCTAATCACTATTAATCCCATTGAGCACCCTGATATGACCCCTGATGATCTTGATCATGGATTCCTCTTTTCAGAGATACGAAGATTTTCTCCCCATTTTTTCTCTCTACTCTCTCTTCACCCACTCTCTCTAAAAAGACCTATGGATCTTGTACTAAGTCATGTTTTCTTCTTCAACGGGCCCATGTACGAACCTAAGATGATGTTCCCAAAAAAATCCGAAATCGCTTCGATATATGTGCAAGATGTCGGATCCAAATCCGACCATGTCGAATATCCTTAAAAACCACTATTGATGAATCCTATTAATCGATATTGATCTTGATCCAATCTATGCTTTATGATTCCTTGAACGAGTCATTTAGATTTGACCCTTGTCTAGGAGGCCCTGAATTGCTCCATTGCTCGGATAGCCTATTGGACCGACAATCCTATCTACAATTTTCTTTCCTTATGAATGAATTTATCAAATAGAAATTAATTATGCTTTTAATATATTAAATAGGTTGGATAAATTCATCAAGTGAAGTTTGAAGGGCTAGGACGAAAGAGGTAAGAAACCCCGACACTACCTTTGAAATTATCCACTATTTTATCATGAAAAGAATTATTCTAAATTTTCATAAAATAAGGATCGAGCATATGCATTATGAAATTTATGATTTATCGCAATATAGTGATTTTATGAATATTTTATTATGAATGACCTATTTATGAAATATGAAATCTATATTTATGAAATTTATATTTTGTCATGAAAAGAATGATTTCAAGATTGTGTTACTGTTAAAACTTATTTATGGACCATGAACTTTATAAAATTATCTAGTGTTTTATTTATGTATGATTTAAAAAAATGTGATTCGATGAAATATGATTCAAGAATGCTTATTTTAAAAAACATGAAAAAATGCTCTCAGATAGCTATGTATGACCCTGCTAATGGATAATAGTAATTAGCATATGATTCTACCAGTGGGTAATAGTAATTGGCATACGACCCTATCAGTGGGTAATAGTAATTGGCAAACGACCCTATCAGTAGGTAATAGTAGTTGGTATACGATCCTGTCAACGGATAATAGTAGTTGGTACATGATTATGACCCTGCCACGGATATAATAATGTCCTTAGCATTTAGTCTGAGAGAACTATTAAGAATCATGATATGATATAATGACAGATGATATTTATGACTTTAGATATGAAGTTAACATAATTTATGAATTTGTTTATGCTATGCATTGAAAACTATATTTATGAAAATTACATGATTTATGCATATACAAGAGTATGATTTATTTATGATATATGATTATGAAAGTTTTATGTTCCAATAATAATCTTCTTCTTTAAATGATTTATTGATACATGTATAAACTTATTCTTGATCCTGATAAGATAGTATAAAGTTTACTTATTAAGTTGGTGTAGCTTATATCATTTTTTTTTCTTTTTTTGTCCCAACGAATAAGGTTAGGAACAAAGGATGATCCAGGCTTGAGGGTTTATGCTAGTGAGCTTGGAGATTTTGTAGCTGAATTACAATTTATAAGATGATTATGGACTTATAGTGAATTATTTTTATGAAATTTAAGACATGGATTGATATTTGATTTTGAATTTAGTCGCTCTGAACCAATTTTGATTTATTTGCTGGATAAATAATAGAATTGAATCTTTTATTATATATTATTTATAATGAATTTTAGCAAATTATGATTGATAGACTTTGTGTTATCTAGAGCGGTATCCCTTGGTAGCATGGCCGTGTTATGTTCCAAATTTGGAACGTGATATTTTATGATATCAAAGCAATAGGATTGATCATGGATAGAACTTAAAGTCTAGCAATGGGATAATTAGGTCTTATTTAGCTAGATCATGTTTAATTGAATAAGAATAGATAAATTTTCTTGAAATTCTTGTTGCTCATTTAAGAAAGTTAATTAAGGCTAGTTTTTTTTTATAGGTGACGATGAGCAACAGAGAAAATGAGGTCTTGGTGAATCATGCCACTAGAAAGAGAGGAGCAAGGAGTACTATGGGAGTTGCAAACCAACCGATTGAGCAGGTCCCTAATACACCGGCCACTCAGGCAGACATTACTGAAATATGCCAGATCGTAGCCCACCTTCAGCAACAGCAGACAAGCCACTTCTCGACCTACACCATCTTTCGAGTCACATTATGAAGGTTTAGAAGGCTTAACCCACCATTGTTTGAGGGTGGATCTGACCTTTTAGTTGCGGAGATCTGGATTAGAAAAATGAAACAAATGTTTGATACACTACAGTATCCTGAGGATGTAAAGATTAGACTAGCCATTCTCATGCTAAAAGGAAATGCCGAGTTTTGATAGACTGCAATAAAGGTTGCATATGAAAATAATAATAATCAACTGACATGGGAAGAGTTCAAAAAGATATTTTATGATCAATATTTTTCAGAGTCAATTAGATTACTAAAAGAGAATGAGTTCTTGACCTTAAGATAAAAAGACGATATGACAGTATTGGAATATGCAAATAAATTCAATGAGTTAGATCGATTTTGAGCATGGTCTAAGATACAAAATTCGCTCTCATTTGTCCTCTCACCTTTTCAATGGCTACAAGGATGTACTATACCGAGCTTTGAAAGTTGAATTAATATTAAAAGATCAGAATAAGAAAGAAAAAATAGGAAGAGATCTAGACCAATAAAATCTCGGAATAACCAACATGACAACTTAGAAAATAATTCTAATAAGAATAAAGGAGCAGAGACTTGTGAGTATTGTGGTAGAAAACATAGTGGACCTTGCTGTAAAAAACTCGAAATGTGCTTTGAGTGCGGCAAGAAGGGACATTTGGCACAGCATTGTCTTAACAAAAAGAATGGCTCTAAGTCTACAAAACTCACTGATCAGAACCAAAAAGGGAATGCACGAGTATTTGCTTTGACTAAGCATGATGCCAATGCAAGTGATCAAGTCGTTACAGGTACGATTCCAGTCAACCTATAGATGCTTATATATTAATTGATTACAAATTTTTTTCATTCCTTTGTCTTCCAAGTCTAACTACATACTTGAAGAATTGAATAAACCACTATATATTATCTCATCTCTTAAGCAAAGTTTTTCTCACCGATGCCTTATTTTAGAATGGCATCATAAAGAAACTAGGCTTGATAGAAACTGATTTAAAGATAAAGATGATATGAAGATAAAGTATCCTCACTTAACTGAAAATGAAGATATATCAAGTTTCGAGGATGCAACATTTTTTGAGGATAGAATGTAATGGCTTGGTCCAGTTGGACCAACCCATTAGAAACGACCCAAAACCCCACCCAAATAAAAAAAAAAAAGATGGGATGGGAATCTTCTTCTTTGGTGAATCCCGAAAAGAACAGGAGTCCTAGGGCCACCGAGAGTCCTAGGCCTCTCTATAAATAAACCCTCCCTCTCTCTAAGACCCTCCATTGGTGATCTTCAAGCCTTCCTTCTCCTATCGAAGTGACGGCATCCTGTTTTTGTGCCCACCAGAAATCAGAGCCAAAGTCGTCATTGGTTGGGAGGTAAAGGTCCCTGCCTTTCTTCTCTTCCTCTTCCCTTCCTTGCCTTGGCCCCAGGCCTCACCGCCAGCTACTAGCTCTGTTGGAAAATCAAGAAAGAAGAATCCTCTATTTCATGCTTTTCCCTATGATTTTTCTTGAGAAAAAGCATGAAACAAGCCATCCTCTACTCCACCTCTGCCACACCCTGCCACCCATTGCTGGACCTCTAGCCGTGCTGCCGCACATCGCCGGAGCACGAGCCACCAGCCCCCACCCATGTTCTCCTGTTCAGCCAAAGAAAGAAAAGAAAAGGAAAAGAAGGAAACAAAAGAAAAAGAGAAAAAAATCTCGTCTCTTTTCTAGGATTTCTCTCTCCTCTCTCTTTCTTTCTATCTAATCCTTGTAACCTACTATGAACCTAAGATGATCTTTTCAAAGATATCCGAACTTGCTTTGATATCCGTGTAGTTTGTTGATCTTAGTCCGATCCTTATCATATATTTATAGATTTGATTACCATTAACCCCATTGAGCACCCTGACATGACCCTTAATGATCTTGATTATGGATTTCTCTTTTCAGAGATATAAAGATTCTCTCTCCATTTTTTCTTTTTACTCTCTCACCCACTCTCTCTCTAAAAAGACCTATGGATCCTGCATTGGGTCGTCTTCCTCTTCAATAGGCTCATGTACGGACCTAAGATGATGTTCCCAAAGAAATCCAAAATCACTTCGATATCCATGCAAGATGTTGGACCCCACCCCGGCCACATCGAATATCTTTGAAAATCACTATTGATGAATCCTATTGATCAATATTGATCTTAATTCAATCTATGCTTTATGATTCTTCGAACGAATCACTTAGACTTGACCCTTGTCTAGGAGGCCCTAAATTACTCCATTGCTCAGATGGCATATTGGACCGACAATCCAACCTACAGTTTTCTTTTCTTATGATTGAATTTATCAAATAAAAATTAATTATGCTTTTAATATATTAAATAGGTTTGATAAATTCATCAAGTGAAGTTTGAAGGGGTAGAACGAAAGAGGTAAGTAACCCCAATACTTCTTACTTACTTTTGAAATTATTGACTATTTTATCATGAAAAGAATTATTCTAAGTTTTCATAAAATAAGGATCAAGCATATGCATTACCAAATTTATGATTTATCGCAATATAGTGATTCTATGAACATTTTAATATAAATGACCTATTTATGAAATATGAACTTCATATTTATGAAATTTATATTTTGTCATGAAAAGAACGATTTCAAGATTGTGTTACTGATAAAACTTATTTATGGATCATGAACTTTATAAAATTATCTAGTTTTTTATTTATGCATGATTTAAAAAAATGTGATTCGATGAAACATGATTCAAGAATGCTTATTTTAAGAAACATGAAAAAAAGCTCTCAAATAGCTATGTATGACTCTGCCAATGAATAATAGTAATTGGTATATAATCCTGCCAGTGGATAATAGTAATTGACATGTGACCCTACCGGTGGGTAATAGTAATTGACATACGACCCTACCAACAGGTAATAATAATTGGTATACGACCCTGCCAAAAGATAATAGTTGGTATACGACCTGCCAACGAATAATAGTAGTTGGTACATGATTATGACCCTGTCATGGGTATAATAGTAATCTTAGCATTTAGTCTAAGAGAACTATTAAGAATCATGATATAATAAAATGACAAATGATATTTATAACTTTATATATGAAGTTAATATGATTTATGAATTTATTTATGCTATGCATTGAAAACTATGTTTATGAAAATTACATGATTTATGCATATGCAAGAGTATGATTTATGATATACTATTATGAAAGTTTTATGTTCCAATGATAATCTTCTTCTTTAAATAATTTATTGATGCATGTATAAATTTATGCTTAATCCTGGTAAGATAGTGTAAGATTTACTTACTGAGTTGGTGTAGCTCATAACTTTTCTTTTTCTTTTTCTGTCCAGACGAATAAAGTTAGGAACGAAAGATGATCCAGACTTGAGGACCTATGCTAGTGAGCTTGGAGATTTTGTAGCTGAATCACAATTTATGGGATCATTAGTGTTATAGTGAATTATTTATGAAATTTAAGACATGGATTGGTATTTGATTTTGGATTGAGTCATTCTGAACCAATTTTGGTTTATTTGTTTGATGAATAATAGAATTGGATCTTTTATTATATATTATTTATGATGGATTTTAGCTGATTATAATTGATAGACTTCATGTTATCAACGGCAGTACCCTTTGGTAGCATGACCATGTTATGCCCTGAATTTGGGGTGTGATACGCTTAATTTGGCGTAAGGTTGGGCACTGGGTTCTTTGATTGGCCACCTTTGTCCCTCCACATGGAATTAATGCGTTGAAGTTGGATTCATCAAGCTATGGAAAAAAGGGTGTTACCTGAGAATAACAATCAATGGCTGTCTTAAAATCCTTATCTCGAAATGCAAAATCTCCTCGCTTTCTGGCGTCCAACATATCCCTCATTTGCTGTGTCCACTCCTGGAAAGACAACTGATAGAAGAAAGAACATATTAGCACTTGTTAAATTTCACCATTTATACCTCCATAACTGTACTGATTTCACTTCCTAACTTACTACAAGCAGACGGCAACTATTTCTAATCAGGGCATTCCCATCATACCTCATTGGTTCCTTCATCATCTCTGTAGTGTGCCATAACTAGAATTTGATGGATGGCTGTGAGGTCCATTCTGGAACAGGCTTCACCCATAGGAGAGAGATGGCGCTGTGGTTCATGCTTTCGAATCCCTAGCATCACACAAGATGGTACCTGCATCCCAAGTTTACTGTCAAATTTCAAGACAAACATCAATACTACCGCTTAAGAAATCAAAAGCATATATTACGTGCTATGCATAATTATTTTATACTACATTGCTCTTTCATGAGGCCTTTGATGCAAACAGCAAGTCTTTTGTGCATATTTACATAAATAAGTATTTCACGGCCTAATTGGTGATTTGGATAGCTCACAAAGTCAATTTGTGACGAGAGGCATTGGGTCCCGGTCAGATTCAGTTAGGTTCCCATCTGAGTTGAGTCCTCAGACACCACTTGTGATAAAATCATCATTTTGGATGTATTTGTATTTGTTGATGTGGAGTTGGGCGAAAAGTTATTGTGTTAGCTTCTCCTAGAAACCATCTTTTCACCGAAGCTGTGGTTCTTTTGGTTGCTGTATTTTTTTTCCAGGAAAGTTTCTAATGCACTGGAGCTTCACCTAGCAGAGGCTTTCACATATTCGGAGCTTGGGTTTTCAGTCAACCTTGTGGCAGCTCCCAATCCATCTGTGCCGCATTTCTGGGCAAGAGGCCAGCCTAAGCTGCTGTTTGCTTGCTGGAGAGACCTGAAAAACCAAAGATCTCAGGTATTTTCCTCGGTTTTCTGGGAGTTCTGAATCCTATTCTACTATCCTATCAACTTAGGTCTGCCGAATCCATCTGGGACTAAATCTAGATCCATCAACTCAAGTTTGCTGAGTGTTAGTACTATTTTGCTGTGACTAGTTTTAGTAGCACTATTTTTCCTCAATATTGTTATCTGACAAACCCCCCCCCCCCCTCTTCCTTGTGGGAGGGGAAAAGAAAGAGAAAAATAACTTGTTTCGCACCAAAGTGGTATCAGAACAAATTCCTTAACTGAGCTTGCTTTTTTGAATTCTTCTTGGTTTTAGGGCTGACAAGATATGGCTACAAGAGGTGGAGAGGCGGTCATGTCAGGTATGCTAGAGAACCACGTTCCAACACCATGGTTGCCTTTCAAGAGGCTATTTACAGGCTATAAAAGCAGATTGAGTCATGATTAGTCCCTCGGAATCATGCTAGAAGCAGTGATATAGAGAATGATTTGGGTCTGGAAAGGAGGCGCTTCCCAGAGAGAATGAGCAGCATGGCAGCACAGCTAGTGGTGATTCTAGTGATGATACATGCGAACAATTTGATACAGATTGTGCAAGGAATAATAATCAAAGGTGGGATGATCATACTGCACAGGCCTTACAGTCAAATTAGGATTGGATTTGACTCCATGTTAGTGAGTTTGACGATGAGCTGGAAATGGATGAATTCCTGGATTGATCGGACAGCATAAATAATTATTTTGATTAGAAGGAATTAAGTGAAGAATGGAAGTAAAACTGTTGACTGCAAAAAGATGCACACGACAGCCTTAGATTGGTGGAAAGGCTACCAGCAGGATAGATAAAGGAAAGAGAAAAGGAAGATCGACACATGGAGGATGAAGGAGAAGCTAATATCACAATTTCTGCCAGCAGATTATGAAAAGTCCCTTTATCTGAGCGAGCAGAATCTAAGATAGCGAGAAAAGAGTGTGACGGAGTACAAACAAAAGAGTTCAATAGATTAGCTCTTTGAAGTGGATAACTGAAAGGCAGCGAGTTCGAAAATATGTCAATTGCTTGAGGTTACAGAAGAAGATCAAATTAGCCTCCACAGTGCATGTAAGGTGAAGGATGCTTACCAATTTGCCTTGAAAGTCAATCAAATCGCAGATTGAGAAGGAGAATAATAATCTATTGGTGCTAATTGGGGCTCATGTCACTCGCCAACTGCGACCAGCAACAAAGGGGAACATGACTCCAATAAAGGCTGGTCAGGGACAGCCCACCATCGGATGTTACAGGTGCTTTGAAGTAAGCCATCATCCCAATGAATGTTCTAAATGAAAGGGTGAATGGCAAGTCAACTTGGCAGATGCGACGAAGGTGAGGATATCTATCCCGAAGAGGATCAGCTTATAGCTACAGTTGCTGGAAATGATAGGAAGTAAGAAGAATACTTGGAAAGGGATACCACTGGGGAGCAATAGTCATACAGCATTCAGTGGTGACCCCACAAGCAGCACATTCGGCAGACTGGCTGCGAAAGAATATTTTAAGAATTTTCTGCAGAGCTGGTGGAAAGCTGCATAATTTGATTATTGACAGTGGTGAGTGGTAAGAATCCTGTTTCTCAAGAGATGAAACAAGCTGAAGCTTAAGACAGTCAAGCACCGACTAACTTACAGCATTCTACAGTTCAACAATGAGAGTGAGGTAGTTGTTTCTTCCACAGTGCTTAAGTGCTTGTGCTAGCATCAGCCTTTAGTTCTGTGCAAGTCTAACACCCTATCACCTACAAGGACACCAACTTCTAAGAATCAACGTTTGTAAAAATCACCAGCCATAGAGTTGTTAGTGTCAGTACCGATGACTTGATGGAGAGTATGTACCCAACTCACAAAATTAGCATTATTTCATGCTGCAAATAGTACTGATATTTAGTAATGCAAGTCCAACTGGTATCATAATCACCACTAATTAATCTGCTGCTATAATCTTCTACATTTTAATTTTTTATAAACTAAGATGCAATTACTCCATGGATGCCCCTACATACTTCATGAATTTGTATACATAAGTATGAAATTGGATTAAAGGTTTATCCCTTTTTAACATTAAGGGACTAGACAGGTGCCCAGGTGCCTATACAGTCAAACACCTTTTGTAGAAATTTGCATTCTACAAGCTTGGCTCTAACCAGAGTACCAAACAATCATCTTTAATTCCAAACACCATTTACGAGCATCAAGAGATGAGTAACTGTTATGTATGTTCTGAAACAACAGAAAAATTTTACATATCAATGAACGTTTAATGACTGCAGATTATTCAACACAGACCTAACAAATGGAGGGCTCATAGGTTTAACTACCTAAATCTTATGAAGACATAAAATTCCAGAAGGTAATTCCATATACATATGTAAGAACAATAATAGAAAGAAACTGTACGACAATGCATTGCAACAACGCATGCATTAGCAGTCATGTTCATGCACGAATAGATGTATGTTACTCTCAGGCCCATAATGAGTAATGAACAAGTCATGATCAAATGAATGATCTTGACGTAGTCATTTTCTATATTGAATATGATTAAATATTTGGCTGCACAAAATTATTAGCATTTGTATTTTAAGAATAAGCACCATGTTATGAGTACTGGAGTGTTAGCCCTTAGCCACTCATAAATCCTATTTTCGATTTCCTCACTCCATGCAATGTCACTCAGATGTATAAGCACCAGCCCCAAGGATGCATCTGGTCCATAAAGCATCTGAGGTGCGAGCTCATTTGTGATGACAGGGACTGAACTCTAAAAATATGTGCGCGCTTCATAATGATATTCATAAGAGACCAGGTATCCAGGTCATGCATCTTGCTATCTGTACCGATAGTTTGACCAATAGTTCTATGTCAAGGTATATATAGATTGACAATTTTTTATAATCTTTTTTCAACATAACCAATTCAAATGAGAACCAACTTCATCCTTTAAATGAATGTCTAAGAAATTTTGATAAAATGATTCTTGTAGAATTTCATAGTTATAACATTACATGTAGAACTAGGCAGGTTATCTCAGGAAAGTTAGCTCATCTGTATGGGTTGATAAACTATTATCAAAAAGCCCTTACATCTGATTTGGTTTGCAATGGTGCAAGTGTTGCAACTAGCTTTTTTGTGTTAGGGCGATCCCTTGGTTCATATTGCAAACACTCAGAAGCAAGATCCACTAGTGTTGTTGCCTCTTCTGTTGAGAATTTCCCCTCCAAATGTGAATCCATTAAGAGTAGAATGTTTTTGCCTCTTATCATATCAAGAGCCTGCATGCATAAAAAAATAATCAACATTGAATATATGTGCGCAATGATTGGAATGATGAATGGAAAAGAGACATGGATTTTTATTAAGTGAATATAACTAGGACTGATGCAAAAATAGAAGCAAATTGATCTTCATTCTTCACTCTTTTATTACAAAACAGTAAGGTTTGCCATCTTGGTACTAGATCCCGTACCAATACCATCCTATCACAGTATCGGTATGCAGTATAATATGAGATAATGAGGCATACCAAATGTCGATATGGTATGAACTATGTACAGGTTCACTGTCGATATGGTACAGTATCAATTAATATGACAAACCTTGTAGAATACATTTCCATTTACATTATTCTTCTTGTAGACTATCTACTTATCCATTGAAATATTTTGGAAACACCGAAAAAAGAAGGGGGTGGCAAGTGGTTGGGATCTCTTATTTGGTGAGCATGGTTCGCTGAACCGCCCTACCGATTTGGGGCATGCTGAACCATATCGACGGCCGATCGAGACAGTTCTGGCATTAGAAACGAGATATCGAAGAGGAGAGAGAGAGGAAGAAAGCAAGAGAGGAAGAGAGAGGGGAAGGAGAGGGAGAGAGGGCCTCCAGAGGTTGTTGAAAGGCAGCCAAGCTCGTTGCATACAATGGAAGCTGGAGGATGGTGGAGGGAGGGAAGGAGAGGGAGAGGGAGAGGAGGCTACTCCGGAGGGCTTGCAAGGCTGCCTTGCCACCTCCGAGGTCAGTGAAAGGTGGAGGAGGGGCTTTGCCTTCCTCCCGATTGAAACAGGGGCTTTGGTTCCTATTTTGATTTTTTTTTTTTTTTGTGATCTATCGGATGAAGCCGGAAACTATGTTGCAAACTTCAACCGAAAATCCCCCCCCTCCAAAAGATAAAAATAAATAATAGGAAGAAGAGTGGAGCCCCTCCTCTAGCCTTCACCAACCTCAATAGCGGTGAGGCGGCCCCGCCAGCCCTCCGAAGGCCTCCAACAGCCACCAGCGACCTCCTCTCCCTCTCCCTCTTCTTTCCTCCCTCCGCCCTCCAGCTTCCATCATGTGCAACGAGCTCGACTAAACTCTAGTGGCCTCCAAAGTTCCTCTCTCCCTCTCTCTCTCTTTCCCTCCCCCCTCTCTCTGCTTCCTCTCCCATTCTCCCTCCACTCTTTCTCTGTGTCGGTTCGGGCCCGATATAAAATGGCATGAAAGTACCGAACCATACCATGGGCCAACCGATCCGAACTCTAGTATCGTTACAGTGAACATTGCTGGTGAGTATAACAACAAAGAGATTTTTATAAGAAAATAACAATTTTTTCCTTTTTAAGTCACCAATTTATCTTAAGTGATTGTGATGGTACACAATCTCTAGTTAACTTCCATCACTCAATCTAAAAAGTTAAAAAGTACATTATTCATCTCAAAAACTATTCTTTCATCATCTAAAAGTATGTGATTCTTTTGGAGGTGAGTGAATGGGGAACTAGGATAATATCCTATCAAGGTAACCCAAATATATTCTGCTCATCAAATCACCCATTTGCCAAGGTCTGTGACTGTGATGCAACATCCAAGTCCAATCTTAATTCTTTAAAGGCTATGACAGAATACCCTATTACTAATGGCTAAATATTAGGAAAAGTGGTGTCCACTGGTCAAATAATTAGAGTACTAAAACTTATCGAACACCCTATCTTCGTACAGCTATTAGATTGCATCAAGCTATGCTTAAAAAGTGTCATATAAAAGTTTCACAACTTAACTAAAATCCCATCTTAACATGCAAATGGTAAGAAAAATAAAGAGGAGGCCACACGATACATTTATTAAGAACTGTCAGAAAGATCATAATATTCCACTTCATGCCTCACATATCCTGTATCTCCATGGATAAAGCATGCCCTTGCCACATCACCCCCACTTACAAACACATGGAATGGCGTTACACTACTCAAGACTTTGTCAGCATCTTTCTGTCCTCATGCACATATGCATACTTCAAGCACTACTCTTGTACCAAACAAATGTAGTTGGCCAGAGGAACCCAAACTTGGAGTCCTACACACCCTAACTAATTTTGTATAGAAATGAAAATCTAAAGAAAACAGAAAAAGCTTCTCTATTTGATGAAAATGTAAACATTCAAATTCCGCAGTCCTATTCTCAAGTGAGTTTCACTATGGTCACTTGTGGGAATGAAAGAAACAACCAATGGTACCTCTAGCTTGCTGTGTTCGAACATGGATGAACTTGATTGGGAGGCCAATTGATCGAGAATGGATTTAAGACCTTATCAAGGCTTTGTGACCAAGATCAGGAGAAGATTACATTCTAAATCTTCATTCAATGGCCAAAAGTGGTCACTGATTTGAATTTCTGGAGTTTAATTGTTTTGAGGATCTTAGACGGAACCTTGATTCGTGGAACCATATTCACATAGGAAAGCAATAGGCACCTAATGGAAAGTTTTTTATATATTTACTGTAGCATGTACTAGAGCACATTACTATAGTGAACACTGTAGCATGATAGTGTTTTTATTCTTTTTTTAGTTTTTATTGCAGTTGGACTTAAAAGTGGAAAGGATGGGGCTTCGTTATAAAGGAGGATTTCTTGGCTGGTTAGAGGATTTGATCATGAATTATTTTGTAGAGAAAAAGTAATAAGATACAGCCAGGCTTGGGTGCCCTTCCTCTACCACTATTTATTCTTATCCTCTTCTAGACTCCGTTCTTTAATTCTTTGTCTAGGCTTTCTGTTGTTTCTTCTTTGCTTCCTGTTTGCTGTTTATTTATCTTTTGGGACTAATCTGATCATAGATACACAGTCCAACATATTGTTCTTATAATCTCAATCTCAAGCATCCAATTTAAGGTGATCTAAATCTACAGTCTACAGATTGCTAGGATTGTAGAAATTATTTTCTTTTCTCTGCTGAAAATCTTTTATTTGACCTGAGATTTAGTTATGAGTCAAACAGCACCTTCTCTTTATACCTCAAACCCTAAGTAATCCTTAGCTGAGTCATTACCTATTCTTGAAACAGGAAATCAGAACGTTTTATCCTCCAGTTTTCATCCCAATTATCAGAAAGCACCTTTTCTGTCCTGTTTTCAGTGATAGCTAAGCAAAGTAATAGATTGAATTATTCTCTGATTTCTGTCATTCTTAGGTCCTCTCAAGCTTTTGCAGGTCATCCTTAAATGGCCCACATCAGTTGTTTGTTTGTCTAACAATGGTTGAAATGACAGCATTTTTGGAAGTCCATTGCTCACTAAACTTGGCAACACTCATCCCCAGCAACAGGAAACTTTAATGTGTCTTCTCAGATAGGACCAAAAAGCATATTTTAGAAAGACAGTATTGCATGCAAACTCAAAGAGTAAAAACAAAAAGATTAATCTATGAAGATGTCATTACAGAATCCCTTCAACAACAAAGAAATGCCAGAGTCCTGTTTTACATATTTCATTTTATATGCACTTGACTGATATCATGGAAATAATTAAATGAAGAATGAACTTTGACCTCAGTATTAAATGTTGGCAGCATCTCTTTAGAAACTCCAATGCATTGAAATGAGGATTCTATTGGAAGGAAATTCATTTCTAGTATGCATGCATGCATGCATACATAAATACATACATATACACATGTACGTATGTACGTACGTACGTACATACATACATATGTATGTGTGTGCGTGTGCGTGTGCACACGCACACGCGCGCACAAATATATAAAACTCTATTTTTAGCAGCCCAAATATTTTTCCTTGCAAAACATCATATGATTTTAACTAAGAGTCGATCAATCTATGCCCAAATGATCATACTCCTATGTTGCCCCAACGTACTCTTCCTAATTTATTTTGTTTAAGCATAAATTTATCTGCTTAGAGCATATTTCCACCAGATACTCTAAACCATAAAGCTTAGCAAGTCATATTTTTGTCTCAAACATTTATTTAAGTCTTCAAAGCAAGTCAACATTGCAGCACCCTGGAAGTACATCGCCATCTCATTCAGCTTGATGTAATTTATTCGATGTTTTCATCTCCCATCTCTTTAATGCATAATATAAGAAAAAATGGTATCTTTAACTATCATACAGATAGAAACGACATTGTCTGAAAAGATCTGGGGTAAACTAGGAGGCATAGAGCTTGAAACAGGCATAGCTGCTCAATTAAGTGAAATGTGAGGGAACTGATTAAAATGGCATTGGCCTGTCCAATGAAAATCAAAGGAGGCACCAATGAGGAAAGAGGCTCAAAATTACAAGAAGAAAGAACCAAGCTTTAACATGCAAAGAAGTCACAACAAGATGTGAAAAGCTTACAGCAACACTAGAGAGAACCCTTGATAATAAATCATTAATGAAGTTGAATTACAATCCTTATGCCAAATTGATAGAACAAGTCCTTGGTTTTATGACTAACAGTAACACTGAAATACATGCACAATAACAGCCTAACATAGACAAACAAGGCTAATGAAAGTACATGAAAAAAACACAAGATATTATCATCTTGCAAAGGCATTATCTATATGACCAATTTAATGATGCCACAACAACATACAAATAAACACTTAGAAGCAATGATAATTTCTAGCTTCTATTTTTATACCAATTTTGAAAGAACTATGCTATGGAAAGCAAAGAGTAGGCCCCTGCTCCTTGTTTTAAAAGGAAAGAAGAGAAGGAAAGGGGAATATGTTAAATAAATATTTGTATTACAACATACATGATAGATAGAAATACTTACATGACTTGGAGGGATGTGCTTTCCACTAAGAAGATCCAAGAGGACAGTGCCAAAACTAAATATCACACTTTCAGCAGTGACCCTCCCTGCAAAAGTGAGATTAAGATCATTCCAGGCATTGTTGTTTCATTTTCTTCAGCATTATATCATGTTCTTTCAGCAGAAAAACATTATGATACTTTCTAAGTCATACATGTGACAAGGACATCTATGTAATGATACATGAAAAAAATACAGACCATGTTCTAGAAAATTTTGGAATGTTTGCCTATGGAACCAGATTAGTTGTAGAACTGATAAATATTTCATATAAATGCACAGGGAAGGCAAGTGGTAACCAATAACAATTACTTTCTATAAAAGCCACACATGCCAGATGACAGGCTTTGTCACTGTCACATGGAAACATAAGACGTGATATTTCTGGTCAGCCAATGAGTAGATGGAATTCAGACCAGTAGTGATAGCAAAAGCCCGTTCAATCTTGAAACTAAAACCAGGAATTTCATAAATATATACAGTCCCACATGAATATCATTAGAAAATAAAATCAGAGTCTGTTAGTTACTATAAATGTAAACATTACATGGACTTTTTAGCAATCTTCAAAGCTGCTAGATCCATTGCAGCAGATGTATAAATTAGATTAAGGTTCATGCAAGGAATACCGAACATCATCATAGTAAGACAGGGATGACCTAGTCAATGTATAATGAAGCAGTTACTAATGCTGATCTGGCCTTTACCAACTACTTGCAAGGTATATAACAGTGAGCACTGCAAACAGAAAATGGACTCAAGGATATGATTAATTGATCAGAATTTGACGCCCACTCCAAAGTATAGTAGTACCATAATAATCTATCTACTCAATTACACTTCATTGTACTCTCACTATATTTCAGTATCTGTGCAACTGTTCACCTATGAATGCTGTACTTGTTCCTTTTTGTCAGTGTTATCCAGCCCCCCATGTCATATGGACTCGATAACATGTATCGGGTGCAGGTGCATGTCGAAGTGCAGATCCTCACTAATTTTCTTCTTACAGAACAGGGCCCAAGTCATATGGATCTCCATGTTTAAGTATCGGGTGCAAGTACTTTAGACTAAATGAAGGGTCCATATGACATAGAACGCCCTCATCTTTCAGCTAAGATCCCTCTACTTACAGACCAATAAGCATGTGTTCCACGCACAGCTAAATGGCAGAAATATAACAAGGAAAACATAATAGGAACAGAATTTTGTGTGGTTCACCAAAAACAGGCTACATCCATTGGAATGAAAGATATCCAGCATATCAAATAATACATGGCTTTAGATTTAATATTACAAACAAACAATCCTTCTCAAAGTTCAGCTAAACCTTGGCATGGTGTCAGAGAGAACAATGTAAGGAAAAAGTGGCTCAGAGCTGCCCAAAAGAGAGATCAAATCCAAGAGAAGCAGACACACAATCCTCAAAAAGGAAAAAAAAAGAAACCTATGACACACCAGCATGAAACCTGAAGCCTAAACCAAGATTACAAGATCAAACACTGTCTCCTTATCTTTCCCCTCTCATATCTTATATCTTCCCTTTTCTTTTCTCTTCCCTTCTTCCTCTCTTTCTTCATTCTCTTCTCTCATTGCAGCTCTGTGTCCACCATGCTTACATGCCTCATCATCACCCCTTGCATGCTCTTGCCTGCCACAACCACAAGGCAATGCCCATGCACCTGCATGTTCATGCCAGTGCCCACACACATGCCTGCACGTTATATATGCACTTCACTCCCTACTTTCAAAACTAACCATGCGCTGCTTCTTTTTTTCTTCTTTTGCCAAGAACCATGCCCTGCTTTCATAGTTGAGATAAGACTGCAGCCTCTCACTCCAATTCCTGCAGGGATTTTGATCCTTTTCTGGTGGCAGGTCCAAGTTCAAGTCCAAGTGGAGCTCAGCCTAAAGGCCGGCCATAGAAACTATAAGGTCTGACCTATTGAGGTGAAATAGTTCGATCATGTGGCAGTAAGGGACAATTTTTGCTACCATGATACAAAATCCTTGCTCAGATTTACAAGACGTTTGTCTCTGATCAGCAATATATATCACATTTTCAATTTAAAGCTGGAGAACTATATTTATGTAAGATGAAGGACCAAACAAGTGCTTTGAAAAATGGAACAAAATGAAAAGAAAAAACTTTGAAGTGCAAACAAGTTCTTTGAGCAAAAACAAGAAAATGAAATGACTTCTCCCACTACCACACATTGGTAGAAAGAAGTTATTCAATGGTTATATCACCAGGGCATGGATATATTTTTGCTTCCAAGTAAAACAGAGGATTAGAAATTAATGATTCAAAACTCAGAGCTGCCCTAACATTCATTAAAATCCCGAAGATGAAGAAAGCAAAGAGAGATGTATTCCAGATGAAACAACATTCTCATGTATGGTCTTGGGATTTGTATTTCCAGGTGTCTGGACCATTGTCAGTTTCTAGACAAAGCAATACTAATCATTGCATAGAGAACAAATCTTAGGTATATGGAAATTTCATTCATGCATGTTTTCTACCCTACTTAAGTTAATCAATACTTTAATTCAAGTCTTGTTTTGTGATTTTGATGGGTTTAATTCAATTTCTAGACATAATGAGTTAACTGCCTCTTTTCTAGGCAGGCTTTGGCTTATACACTTTGTTTGGAAATCTAACTACTTATTCAACCACACTCGAGACTTAGAGCTTTTGTTTAGTAGCTATTGTCAACTTTTGTCATCATTGTCTGTATAATTTGGTCAAAGTATGGTTCTTGAGTCAGTCTAGTTATCAAAGTTCATATATGCATCCTAGTCAAGATGCCCTACTAAGTAATGGTATTAGAAAATACTTAAAACCTATTTACATGCTAGTTCATACATTCTTTTAAATCCTTCATGCTCACATAATGCATGAAAACAATAGTTCATAGTGAAGGTGCCAACTTGTCAAGCTAGTGAAGTCCTTGGCAGTTGGACCAAGTGACCTGGGATCGGATCCCACCTTCACAAGGGTTTGGGTGCTTAGGGGTATTTGGAGGAGGGTAACCTTGTTGCGTAGCTCATCGCCTACGGGTCCTTCTATCACCAACAAAAAGAAGAAGAAGAAGAAGAAGAAGATGAAGAAGAAGAAAAGTCCATAGTAATTGGATAAATTTTAGAATTATATCTCTCTTTATGGACTTGCATTGTTGAAAGTGACGCAACCTTGTGTGGGAACACAAGTCGGCCCTTGGGACGGGTTACGAAGACATAGGGTACAAATGGTTGTTAACTATGTGCATTTATTCAATCAAGTTCGCCCAACAAGTTAGTTTTTTTGCCTGTGAATTCTTGGCTTCAAAAAAAAAAAAATGTTGAGGAACCACCAGAAGAGAGATTTTAATTTAAGAACTAGAAATCTGAAGATACTAAAGTAAGCTTAATTGAATACTTGCATGGCTCAACAAAAGAAAATCAGCTAAAAAAAAAAGAAACTTTAAGCAGTTCAAGTCCTCAGCCCATACGGTCCTAATATCTAACCATACCAAATGCTAATAAATGCTTATCCAGAGCACTAATCATTTGCTAACTCTATACTAGCCATGATTGATTTTATAATGAAAATAATCAAGGTCTGCAGTACCGAAACCGGTACTCATGCCAGTAGATCCGCAATATGGTACAGTACAGTACCATGCCATCCTATCCTGGTGCATACCAGAAAAGGAAAGCCAGAGGGGGAGAGGGAGGGGGGGGGAGGGGGAGAGGGAGAGAGAGGGCACTCAAAAGCCCCACTTTCCTCCTCTGGTCATCCCTTTTTTCATTTTTTTCACTTCTTAAGTGAAATCAGCACATGTGTTGACTTTACTTGAAGAAGCAAAAAAAATTTAAAAAGAAAAAAGGCCAAGCCCTTGTCTCGTTCGAAACAGGGCTTTGCCCAACGGGACGACTAGAGGAGAGGAGAGCTTCCAAGCACCCCCCCCCCCCCTCTCTCTCTCTCTCCCTCCATCCCTCTCCTTCTCCATCCCCCCCAACCCCCAAAATCGCTACTTCTCATTTTGCTTGCCACAACTGTCTTGGTCCATTGTCAATACGGCTTGGCACACCTTGAACCGGATAGTTCAAGACAGTTTCTACCATCCATAATAACAATAGTAATAGTGACAATAATAAAATAGCAAGCAGAAGGCACTAATATAGTAAGATGTTCCACAACATAAAGCCAGGCTAGCCTTGTAGTTAATGCCATTGATTTAATACCAGAGAAATAGAGAAATTCTGATGAAGCACTTTTTAGTCACAATAAGTAAATACCATTTCTTAAATATTCTGGTGGTGTGTACGCTAGGTTTGTGCTATAACTTTTTCCATCCCTGCTATTTTTCATAAGACCAAAACAAGAAAGCCTTGGATCACCATCCTGTGAAGAAAGAAGAAAAATTAAAAAGTGTTGTTCTAATAAATAACAGATTGAAAGTAACTTATATTGTCAATATTATCTGGTCAGCATGGACCAACACAAAAAAAAAACACCATATCAATATGTAATAAAAAATTAAAAAGATTGGATGGAATAAATTCTTGTAGCCCAAAAATCTAGATGGTTTG
This sequence comes from Elaeis guineensis, assembly GCF_000442705.2. NCBI lineage: Eukaryota > Viridiplantae > Streptophyta > Magnoliopsida > Arecales > Arecaceae > Elaeis > Elaeis guineensis. The sequence goes on from NC_025996.2 coordinate 132,470,657, forward strand.
CAAAACACCATATTTCAGCAAGAATCCATCAACATCTGTCCCTCTCATATTACACAATGCATCCATCCATTAGAAAGAAGGCAAAATAACAAGAGACAAAATAAAAGGTAGCATAGATCTTTGTCAATTGTAATCCAATGAACCTCCTTGATTCTCCCTCTCTCATTGTCACTTTCTCCTATATCTATTTGAATAGTGAGACTTAAAGTTAATATATGCTGCTTTAGTTACAGATAACATGAGCAAAATTTTACAGATTTATCCAATGTTAAAATAAAATGCTAAAGTCCTGCACAAAAGATCATCATTGAGCAGTCAAGACCAAAGTTTGTTGTTCATTCCTATTATTTTTCTTGCATGGTATTTGTCAATTTCAAACACCTAAAACATATCAACATTGTTTCCTCATCTTCTGGGAAATGTTCTCTAACAACTTGTACCAAAATCTGGGTGCCTGAATGTAGGTGAGAAAGAGAAGCTGGAAGAATTGTCATCCTAAAAATACATCTAACTAAATGTTGGCAATCACCTCCAATTGTGAGATATCAAAGAGCATAGCTCATCCTATTAAAACTGTTAAAGCTTCCATTTATATCCTTTACCAAGCTCTTGACATGGCTCGGTAAGTTATATTTCACTGATATCATTTATGAGTAACTTTCTGCATAACTACCAAGTAGTATTGCAGAATAGAAGCAATTCCTTTACAGAACAGCTTTAAATGTAACAACAACTTTAGATACTTATCTATCACTTAAAGAAGAAACCAATTAGTATCTGAAAGCTTTCTCCACATTTTAGATAGGGGTCTTTGTTACCTCGTCTGCAATCTGATTGCAGCATTTTAACTACTGCCATTCCATATTATGATAAAGATAATGCTTTATCCACATAATCAACAACAAGAGCTTCTGCAAGAAGTAGAAGCATATCAAGATTAAGATTCCACTAGCCACCTTTTGCTTAACTTTATTTGATATATTCTGAAATTCTTCCTGGAGATACATGACATGACATGCACCAAGCATCAGATGGGCAAACACTCAATAAGTGATACACTATGTTTTCCGCAGGTAGAATGTTATAATATAGATTCACATTATGTATTCATGATGAAAATTTTGGTTGGCTTTGTTGGTACATAGACTGTAGGCCTGTACATTACATGCTTTGACAAAAAGAATGGACATTTCTTGGGCCAATGACTATTTTCACCATATGTAGTCATGTCATGCATGAAATCATCTATGTACACCACAAGCTTGAGTATTGCAAATGAGGTTATACAATATAATCCAGACTTCACATAAGGGGTATGGCCCCTTGGCCATGGAGAAAGCATGGCTCTATTGCATCCTCTGACATGTGTTTCCCACATACAGCCAATGATCTAAAAGGACATGTACCGGCAAAGATATTCTTAAAAATAGGTTTTATTAGTAACATTTCACCTTTGTCATTTAGCTATTTTTCCTTTTTCTTTGTTCATAGAATTTGTAGGTGGGGAAAACACTAAGGAGCGAAGAAATTATGCAAAGTGCATTGTCAAAGCTTAAAAAGTTTAATGCGTACTATATATTCTAGTTCTTATACATATTGAACCACAGAAGAATAACTTCCCAAATTTTATTAAATGGACCAATAATACTTCAAAATACCTTAACACAAATCAACCATATTGTTTAATTCAGTGATTGATGAGTCGACCTGAACCGGACAGTTTGGCTTGTACAAAACCGTATAGACGCCAGCCTAGGATGGTTCAGCCACTCAGGTCGATTCAGCTCCCATTCATAAAATCCCTTTCTCCAACCCTCTCTGTTCGGCTTCGAGGGCTTTGTTTCTTCACCTCTCACTGACTCGCACTCTCTCCGAGAGTCTTCTCACCAAATACCTCTCCATCTCTCTTGGATAAGCTCCCTATGTCTCCCCCTTTCTTTCCCTCCCTCCCTCCCTCCACCCTCTCTCTTCCACCTCTTTCTCCCTCTTCCCCCTCTTTATAGTCATCTCGTTGGACACTGTCCATCCCGATCTCATGACCTTCCTCTTCCCATTTTCAGTATTTTCCAGCATGATACAATATGGACCCATACCATATCGAACCAATTGCCAGCCAATACGAGCTTTGGTGTTGATCTGGCATATCTAGGTTTAATTAACCATTTAGTTCATAAATAAAAGATAATGATGACAATGTTGATTGTTTATGATTTCCAATTCCTTAAGATTCACACCTCATTTTAATGTAGACGATGTATGGCATTAAACAAAAAGGCTGAAAACAAATATAGTGGTGCAAAAACTACTTACTATTGGACTATTTCTAGCTAGATGCACCTTGCCAGACTCAGTCATAAAACAGCTTGCTTTCCTTCACAATTCGCAAACAAATTTACCCTCAAAATATCATGAAAAAACATGCAATCTTTTTTTTGTTCTACACCAAAAGCCCTTTGTCATGCATGATGGATTATAAAATGCATAATCATGTATATAATTTTTAAGGATTTCCAATGCAGTAATTACTAATAACAAATCCCACATACAATCAAAATAGAGACTGTTTTCCAAGTTATTAATGAGTTAAGGTGTAGCCATATACAAGTAAATGTGCAACCATTCACAGTTATAGTCCATATTGACAATCAGTAAAATAGTGTAGTGTCATCTAATAAACTGCAATTAAACAAATAAGAAGAGTTCAATTTTTTGATTTTGTATATGGTAACCAACATTTCATTAAGCAAAGGAAAAGTTTGAAAGTCAGATATTTAACCTCATCAAAAAGGACTCTATATGCGTTTAGGTCATGATATAAAGGTCGCCCTTCATTGCTACAATATTCCAAAGCTTCAGCAATATAAAATGCAACCCTCAAACGCATAGCCCATTCAATAGTTTGATTTTCCCCTGTCCAAGATCATCGATAAGCATATAAACAATCAACACACACATGTGTATGTATGTGTGTGTGTGTGTGTATGGATATAGATATATGAAGGTATGTATGGATGGATGTATATACATAATACGTTTACATGGAAGTTAATTGAAATAAGGTCTAAGTGGACTACTAAAAGAGATGGCTTAAAAGATGACTAACAAATTGGAATATATATGCATGCTGAAGAAAGAAACAAGTTTTTGCATGAAAAGAACTAAGAATATAAGTATAAAAAATTTTTGCCAATTCCACAATCTGCATTGAAGACATAAGCAAGAGGGCTCAACTATTGATTTTACATATGCATAAATTAATACAAGAAATAAGTAGCTCAGCAAGAAATCATTAGAGCATGTAATTAATTCATCTGCCCTATATGCTACCCAACTAGTTATAGTTTCCTTGCTAAACATGCATATTTGAACTGTGTAGCAAAAGCACTGTGTATATCTGCTAGTGAACCTTTCTAATTATATATATCTGTTCCATTTTATTTTTTAAGCTCATTAGTGACAACAGATAGTAAACCTACGATGTTTAACATTCAACCGACACCAAAACATCCATTCCGCAAGCATCTGTGATTCATCAATGAATAATTTTGATGATGTTTCCCGGTTGTATGAATCTAAAATTATCTAATACGGAACACCCAGTCACATCATTTCTTAATCAGGCTCATTGGGCATTATGTCCAGTTCTAGCTTATCACAGCATCCACATATTGGCTACTTAAGAACGATTAAGGTTGAATTTCAGGTTAACCAGTGGCAAAGGACAACTCATTTAGCTAAGGCTTGTTTGTCATCAGCATGGTTACTGCCAAGTTAAGCATCCAAAAAAGTGAACGGTGGCAACAATGCCATACAAGGTATAACCAAATCATGCGAGGACTTTATGCAAATAGAGAGGGGGGAAAAAAGGCAAGAGCTTTGTTCATAACAAGGGAATTCCCAATCCCTAAAGCTGCCTGCCTTTCAGATAACCAGACTACAGTCCTAAATGAGGGAATTTCCAATTGAGTAATGCCCATTTCCTTCTCTCTAAATATTCCAGCCACAACCAAATGATCATATAATGTCTAGAGCAATAGCAGAGATTCAATTCAAGAATTAGGATAGCTAAGGGGGCACATACAGTGGAACAGATGTTTGGCAAGGGTGTCATTGGGCATATACTCGGCTACAAGAAGCCTCTCATCGCCGTCACAGCAGTACCCGATCAAGTTCGCCAGCCTCCTGTGCCTCATCTTCCCCACTCCCCCAGCCTCGTCCTGCAATAAACCCAATCAATTCCATTCCTTCTCTTCGGCAAAAAAAAAAGAAGAAGAATGAATTAATTCAACTAGGTTAACAAAAGATTTAAAAGATTCCTCACGGCGAACTGCTTGGGATCAGGCCAAGCCATCTTGGTGAACTTCTTGACGGCGATCCATCGGCGGTCCTGGAGGCGGCCCTTATAGACGAGGTTGGGCGCCTTCTCCCCGCTCTCCGACACGATGTTCTCGGAGCCGAACCCGTTGGTCGCCGCCTTCAGCTCCGCCAGCGAGAACTCCGAGAACGCCAGCACCTCCCCCCCACCACCGTCCCCTCCCTCCACCGCCGCCGCCGCCGCCCCCCGGCCGCCCTCTGGTGCAGCGAGAACGACGGCCTCTGGTTCTGCTGCTGCTGCCGCTGCTGGTGGTGGTTGTGGTGGTTCTGCTTTTCCGGGTGGGTCTCCGCCCGCAGACACGAGCAGCAGCACCCCATCCCTCTCCCTCTTATCTGTTACCAACCTCTCCCCTCTCTATATAATACCTTTCTTTCTCTGCTCTCTATACTGACCTCTGTTATCTATTTATCCAAGTAATAGTTGTTGTGCGTTATTATTGGTTGTGAGATGATGGATGGAAGAGAGAAAGGAAAAGGATGAATGGTAGTAACAATATAATTGATGGATTGATAGATTGGGGGAGGGGAAGTGGTGGCAGGAAAAGAAAAGAGAGGAAAGGTTATGGATGGATTCCTCTTTTGCCGCTGTGCGTGAGGGAGGAGAAAAGGGAGATCTAATCTATTGCTTTGTTTGTAGTTTGTGTACACGAGCACGGTACCAGCACTCCAGGGCCCAACTTTATTTCTTTTCCCCGATGTGTATGAATGGGAGGAGGGTCTTAGAATTGATGGATTATTTAATATAGAGGGGGAAGTTGTGCTCGGTGCGTTGGATGGGGAGTTGCGAGAGAGAGAGAGAGGAGAGAGGGAGGGGGGGGGGGGGGGGGGGGGACTGGGAGTCAATTAGAGTGCGGTAGGGGCAGGGGGTGTATAGATTTCTACGTATTTAGCCATTTATTCGCCGCGTTTTCGACGGAGGATGGGATTGGGGCACACGGACAGGGGTTGTACCTTTCGCGCGAAAGAAGGATTCCCCCATCCTTCTCCCGCATCCACCGTTGGATTGAATAAAACGATGGGAGTGCTTTGAGAGCTGTGTCGGACGTGATCCAATGGTTGCTATCTCGAAAGAAGATACCCTAAAAACTGATACTTAGCTTAATTAATGCTTTTGGTGTCAGTGATGGTTCCTACTCTCCACCTGGCTCCTTCGTACATGCTGCGGGAAAGAGTGTATTTTAAATGCTAAACTAATCTTTAATGAACTACCGGTTCGAGCTGCTAACGGTAACAAAACTATGAAAATTTGAACATAAAAAAACTGCCATGATTCTCATTAAATATATATATATATATATATATATAAAAGTAAAACTCTATCAAATAAATTTGAATTAAATTATTTTATTAAATAGATAATATATTTTATTCTATAACAAATTAAAATAAATAAAATAGATTAAATGATTAAGCATTGACATCGTTAATGATAGTTGGAGTTCATTTTGAATAATTAAGAATCACATAAAAATATAAATATAGAACTCAGATATATAACAATAAAGGATCACATAAAAATATAAATATAAAATTCAAAAATATGACAATAATTTTTTTTAATTAAATAATTATATATATATATATATATATATATATTCTCGATCTAACTCAATTAAGTTCGTCATCTTTCTCAGCTGGAGGGGCTCCATCAGATGACAATATAATTATACTTACATCATTAACCTAATGTCCGGAGTTCGATCATCTATCAATGTTAAAAGTTGGAAGGTCCTGTCGTAACTATCTACTCAATAAAAATAAAAAAAAAATTAATAAAAAAAGGTAAAAAGTAAAAAAGATGACCCTATCAGCGGCAGGAGAGAGGAGAGAATTGATGATGATGACGACGACGATGTCGTCCATCCAGCGGAACTCAAAAGACGGACACGGCGAGTGGCCGCTGGGGCGAAACCAGCGGCCCAGTTTGGTGAAAGTATGACAGGGTTTAATCCCACCCCACGTCCAATCATTGATTTCACCATGATCATGCACAGGCTGTGACAAGATATGCCGTACGTTCCGGTGGACCCAGGCCTACTGGGTTTTACGTGGTTATGAGAATAAGATAGAGAAAGAGAAAGAGCAGTAGCAGTGGCATTAGAAAGAAAAGCCAAAAGAAAGAAAGGAGGGAGAGAGAGAGGGTAGGAGATGGACGGATGGTGGGGTGGGCAGAACGGCCGCTGCCTCCGTGTCGGCTGATGGTGCTGCGTTTCGTGCGCAGCGCCGCTCCACTTGGCGGGCCCGCGTTGCACACACACACGCACGCACAGGACCTCGCTGCTTTTTTTTCCTACAGGGATGCATTGAATGTTGACAAGGGCGAATCAGGGCAGGGCACCAGCTTGGTGACTTGCATCGAGATGCGTGCGGGTGATCCCTGTTGCGGTACTTGTATCTTATATGTACCTGCACGCATCTCAAGATGGTGGGCATTAATAGTCTTCAGCTTGGATCGTGCAGCACGTGCTACCTGCAGAGATTTCATTCAAAATGGGCTCGTGTCTGGTTGGAGATTTGAAGGCACAAAAGTGGCAACGGGTGCAAAAGTAGTGTGGTGATTTAATCCGAAATTTGTACAACGTACAGAGATGACAATATATGGGATGATTGGACAAAAATAAGGGACATTAATGAAGCTAGTATTTATTTGGAAGACGCAATCCATTTTTATTTCATTCTTATTTATTAAGAAAGGAGTTTTTTTTTTTTTTTTGATAAACAGGAAAGTGGACTTTAGGAGATATTTGGTCAGAAAAAATTAGGATTCGAAATAAAAAATGAGAATGCATGATTTTTATTCTAATTATTTGGTCAAAAGAATCTCGTTTCGATTCTGATTTTGAAATGGAATGGGATGCCTCAATCTTTTTAAAATTCAATCTCGATTCTTCCATAAAGATTTAAATCTTCGTTCTGTTTTTTATTCCGATTTTAATCACTAATCAAAATTAATTTGTAATTAAAATTAAAATTGAAATCAGAATCGGAGTCGGAATAGTTTGAAATAGAAATCGAAATAGCCATATCCTCGAAAGCATTTGATTTGTGACTAGAATCAAAATTGAAATAAGAATTTAAATCTTTATGAGACCAAAGATTGTGCCATTCCCGTTCTATCCCGAAATCAAAATCAAAATGGAACTCTTCTAAATTAAACGACTAGAATGAAAGTCACCCATTTCTATTCCTATTCTAAGTCCTACTTCTCCTAAACAAACATTCTCTTCTAGAACGTTTGATTCACAGGAAGAATTTTTCTTTCTAAGAAGTAAATTTTTAGAAAATAATAAAATTTCCTCGGTAATTACTTTATATGAATATGATTTTCACCTATTTGGTTAACTATGAGAAAGTGACTTATTCTAGAATAACTTATGTTTAGTTAAGCATTCATTTTTCTTGAAAAATTATATAAAATATTTATTATACCCTTAATAGATATAAGACTATACATTTTAGCTCTCAAATTTTGCATAAATAATAATATTATATTTATATTAATATAAATATAATCTTAATATATTATAAAATAATATTAGATCATAATAATTTATTATATATATAATACTAATATATATTAAGATTATATTAATATTTTAATATAGTAAATTTATTAATATAGATATAAATATAATATTTAATAAAATATTATATTAATATAAATATTAATAGTATAATTATTATAATAATATTAATAAAAATATTTTATTAGTATAAAATTAAAATAATATTAGTATACTATAAATATTATAATATTTATATTAATATAAATATGATGTTATATTAATATAAATATTATGAATATATCACTTTTAATATTTCATCTTAATCATCTATTAATATTTTACAGAATTTCAATCCTTGATCTTAAAAGGATGTTTTGGAAAGAAAAAAGACCATCAATTTCTATCTCAAAGGAAGTCTCAAAATCTACCTCTCTTATAGATTTCCACTAGGGATGTAATCAAGTCGAGTCGAATTGAGTAGCTGAAAGTTCAAGTTCGATTCAACTTAAAATATTCAGATTCGAAACTTGACTCGAGATCAATTGAACCTTAATATCTTAAACTCGAGTTTAGCTCAACAAAAAATACATAAAACTCGAGATCGACTCGAATTGACTCAAATATCAAGTGAGCCATACTCGAGCTCAAGTTTGAGCTTGAAATCGAGCTTTAACCTACTGATAATATATATATTGATATATATTATAAATAAAAATAATATTATTAAATATATATATATATATATATATTTGAGTAGATTCATGAGCTTTTAAATCGAGTATCCTGCTGCTCGAGCTCGACTCGAAAAGCTGCTCGAGCTCGACTTGAACAGTTACTCGAGCTCGATAATAATCAAGTCGAGTCAATCTCGAGTAGCTCACGAGCAGCTTGACTTGTCTGCACCCCTAATTTTCACTTCCTAGAAATATGGGAAGTATCTTTCTATGGGAAGTATCATTCTATGAAAAAAAAAGATTTTCATTCTCTCTCCTTTTAAAATTTAAATAAAAAAAAGGGACTCCTATCCACTTCCTACAAATTGCCTTCCCCCTCTCTGCTTCTTGTGAACCAAAGCGGTCCTTAGTGTTTTGAAAGTTGATTGGAAAAAGATTGATAAGTCATAACCTCCTATGTTATGGTTATTAAATTGTATCCCTAACCTAACTAAAGGGCACTTGTGGCATTACACTTGGGAGGCCAAAAGTCACTTCCTAGAGAATAGAAGTGCTTTGAATGATTTTAAAATATATTTGATAAATAATTTTAAGATATTTGACAAAAATTTCAAAATAGCTTTCTAGCTTCTCTAAAAGCTGAAAACTTTTAATAGAAAATATTGTAATTTGTAGCCTTAGGGCATAATCTTTATTTAAGAGAGGTTGGAAATGTAATAATACAAAACTTTATCCAAAAGAGCTGGCCAAAAGATTATTTAGGTCTTTTAGTCATGTATAAGTATCCAAGATTTTCTCGATAAATAATTGATGTGGGACTATAAACACTTACCTACACGGATCCCATATACTCTCTCCATTTAACTCTTGCCATCCTCTCTAGGTTAAAGATCCAAATTCATTCAAATCTAATCATAAACAATATGATGAGCTTGTAATCAATCTAAATGGGCCTGTGCTATAGTATCCATTAATCCACATGGGCAATGGATCAGATCTGCTCTAATACCATTGGTAACAATCTAGAATCTTACCTAAAAAGCTAGTCAAAAGATATTATTAGGTTCCTTAGTCTATATATAAGTATCTAAGATCTTTTAAGCAAATAATTGATGGTGGGACTAAACATATGCCTACACAGATTCTCATAGAGATGTTATTTTTTAGGTTTGTCAAAGAAACCTAGGTTCGAATCCTAACAAAAGATATTAGAAAAGATTCATCAATGTTCGAATCCTAACAAAAGATATTAGAAAAGATTCATTTAAAATATTTTTTATTATTATAATCATTCAGATTAGTGTCTTTTTATTTGTCATAATCATACAGTTAAAAATTTTGAGTTTCACCGTGATAATGACGAGGTGGATCTACTTAGGAATGTTTAGTTCACGACTAAAATCAAAATCAAAATGGATTAAAATATGAATTGGAATAGCCATATCCCTTGAAGTATTTGGTTTATGATAAAAAATGGAATGGAGATTTAAATCCCTAGGAAAAAGTTGGGATTGGATTTTTCAAGGATCGGGCCATTCCCATTCTACCCCAAAATTGAAATCAGAATGGGATTCTCCTAACCAAATGTTTGAAATAAGAGTCATCCATTCTCATTTCAGACCCCAACTCTCCTCAACCAAACATCCTCTAAGTATATAGAGATTGGTGATCCATAAAAAAAATAAAGTACATAATAAAGTGAAACGTTTATATTGTTATTAGAATTAAAGATTTTTTAGTTTGCTACTATAATTTTATTTACATCATATCCAGATTAGTTGTGATCAAAAGGTCAATACACCAAAAAAATATGCAGGTTGAAACATCAAAGGTAGGCCATGTGAATATGGTGGACATTCACTATAAAAATTTAGACGGTTAATGATGAAAATTTTGGTCACATATACTTCTACCTAATTTAATTATTAAAAATTTTTAGCAACCAAAAATATTTCATCATTAGATCGTTCCCAAAGATACCATGGTTGAAAGTTGTAGTGACCAAAATATAAAGTTATCAGATAAAGCTACTATGTTAAGTGACAAAATATAAATAATTATTAAAGGTAAATATTAATGATGATTATATTTGTGGCAAGAGATTAAAAAATGATTGTTAAAGAAAAAATTGACTTGATAAATAGTTAGTGATGAAAAATAAGTTTTAACAATGATTTAATATCGTCACTAAAATCTTTTTATTCACAAATTTTTATTGGGCATAATAAGGTGACATGAAGACAAGCATCTGTGACAATTATTTTTATGACAAAAAATTTAAAAATTTTATCAAGAATCTATCAAAACAAAATAATTTTATTATATATAAGCTCCTACAAAAGATCGAACCTAAAATCTATAAGATATTTGCCAACTAGTTAGCTACTATAACAATATTAACTTCTAGTATGAAGTCATGATTTATTATACTTATTTAAAATTTTTTATATTATAAAATATTTTCATTTTAAATATATTATGATCTATTTTATTTTTTATTAATTAATTAATGATTTAGTCAACTTCTTTTCTAAAGTCCTTTAAAAATAGATAATCCATAATTCTTTTTATTTATGCTATAATTAATAAATAATAGTATTTAATATAGAGTACTTTTAAATATTATATATATATTATTTAAGTTAGATTGGTGATCCAAATCCTTGATTAAATTAGTGTCTATTTAAATTTTTAATAATTATATTTTTAAACTACCACCTAATTTTTGTGCATTGCTTGTCATATTGATAGTGTATTTTATAGTAAAAATTATTATTCTTTAATTATTAAAATATCTTGGCTCATATAATTTACTCAATAAATAGATCGAATCAAATCAAGTCGAAAATAAATATTTGATCCATCAAAAAATTTTAGCTAAATATAAAATCTATAATCAATTTTATTAAATTGAATCCCGATATGACAGTGATGTATCGAATCAAAATCATACGATATTAAGTATATCTTATTATTTTCTAATTTTACTCTAACTTTCATGATGATTAGCTTGATTTTAACAACATATGAAATACAAAATCAAGGTCTCATCTTATTTTAGTGATTAACGTATGCATTATTCAAATATCATAATAATTAATATTTTTATTAATGATAATACTATTTCATCATTAATATGTAAGATTTTAGTGATAACATAATGATTGATATATATTAAAAATAAAAATTTTTAATGATTACTTTATAATCTCATCATTAATAGTATATATCTATGGTGATTATTTTAAAATATCATCAAAAAAGATATATTCTTTAGTGATGAATCATAAAAATTATTATTTATATCTTAATCAATATTCATTTTAATGACTATTTTATCAACTTATCAATATAATATATATATATATATATATATATATATATATATATATATATATATATATACAGTGATCATTTAAAATATCATAATTAAAGACATAAATTTTAGTGATAAATTATAAAATTATCACTAGTGATTTGACTAACATTGATATTGACATTAAAATTATAACAATATAATATATTATCACTAAAAATATAGATTTTTAATGACTACTCTATAAGTTTCGTCATTAAAGATATATATCTACAATGACTATTTTAAAATATCATCACTAAAAATATAATTTTTTGTAATGAATTATTTTATGGATAAATTATAAAATTATCATTAGTAATATTGATCAAAATTAATTTTGATGTTAAAATTATTTTTGTACCATAAAAAGCTTTATTTAATGATGAACTTTTTATGATAAACTAAAAAATAGTCATAAAAGATATATATTTTATGATGAAACCTCATTTCGTTATTAAAGATATTAACTAAAATGATTTATTATGATAATTTTTTAATGTCATCACTAAATATGAGGCTTTGATAACTAGACTTATGTTTCATCGCTAAAAGTTCATCAATAAAATTATTAATTATTACAGTGATTCAAGAGAGTGAGAGTTCTATATCTAAAATAAAGTTTTAGTAAAGCAAAGTCTATAGATAGTAGTTGGCCAACAATTGCAAATATCCATATTTGGGACAAATGGTCAAACTATCCACTTTGCTGGATAATAATGGCCTGTATAGCACATAATGATAAAATAGGTATCTCTAATGAGTAATGGTACCTAATTTTTCTTTACTTATAACATGAGAGGTGAAGTAATATTATCTATCATATATAGTAATAGTAAGCCATTTGGTATAATAGTAAGAATAAGTATTCAATATGAGTAGTGGCACCTATCTTACTAGTTAAGAGTAGCTATTTGTAAATATTTAATTATAATGTGAACTTGAAACTCTTTAATAATTTAAATCAAAGCTTTTCATCTTATCAGAGATCTTAATCTACTAGTAATTTGCATTCTAGGAGTAGCTATAAGTTAGCATAACCTAATGCTACACCCATATCTCTCTCCAGATCCATCTGCTTTGAATTATGGTATAATGATGGCAAAAGTTCTAAAAATTCAAAGCACTTAAACCCACAATATATACTCTCTATCTTTTCTTTAATGACTTTCTATTTGATTGATCCATTATCGATGATATGCTCATGCACATAAGATAACCTTGCCATCCAAGTTATGCCAACTAATTCTTTAGCATGCCATTCTTTTAGATGATGTGAGAGAGACTTTGAGGTGGCAAATAAGTATTGTGGTATGCTTGGTGGGACACTGTATCACTCTATCATGCCATTGTGAAAGAAAATTAATAAAATAGTTATAGTACAAGTGGTTGTTGTACTAAGTCTACCCTTGGAGTGATATATGGCATTTGCGGTTTTGATACTGGAGTAGGTTGGAAGACTTATTTTTATCGTCAAAAGTTGATATTTTAAGCCTTAGCATGTTCTAATATGTACTATGATGAAATTAGCTAATCTTGTTTTTGTAATGGATGAATTGGCACATAAATTTTACATAAAAATATCAAGATTCTCAAAAAATCTGACTTTAGAATTTTAGCCTATCAGGAGAGAAGAAGTTGAAGACTATGCTATGGATCTCTCCAAAGCTACAGCCCGAGATAAAGAGGTTCTGTAGGTGATCATGAAAGAGTAGATTAAATCAAATAGGAGATCAACAAAGCTTCGACCAATATAAGGCTAGCATTTGAACTCAAGAAAGGCTTTGGCCATCCTAATTTGCGATCGCCTCTACTAGATTCTTGGTGGTTTTCAAATTGGCCAAGTTGAGTGATATCCAAGTCAATATTAGGCCGATGGATGTGGCGTCAAGTGCATTCAATCACCCTCTTGATCTTCGATTAATGGGATGTGGAAGGCATTGCTTACACCATATTCATACCGGCTCGATTAAAAGGTTGATACATCAATGGGGTTGTAGGCTGAAATACCAAGAATGCAAACCTAATGAATGTGGGGTACATGAAGCAAGAATTCTTGACTTAGGAAAAAGTCTTTAGCATAATGGAGCCCTGGAATAATAGTTGGCTAGTAGTTACAACTATCTATGCGTGAGAATAGTGGTCAAACTATCTATTATGTTTGAAAATGATAGCCCGTATGGTACACAACGGCAAAAACAAATATCTATAATGTGTAATTATACCCAACTTCCTATAATATATGATATAAAAGATGCAATAGCATCATTTATTATGTATAGCAATAGCAGATCATGTGGTCTATCATAATGATGACAAGGGTCTAAAATAAGTAGTAATACTCATCTTACTAGTTAAGAGGAGCCACTTATAAATTTTAAATTATAATTTAAATTAATAATGCTTCAACAATCTAAATAAATGCATTTGATCTTATCTTAATTTTTAATCCACTAATAGTTTCTACCCTAAGGTAGCTTCAATGTAGAATCTTTATTACTGTAGCCGAGTACTACACTCTTATCCCAATCCATATTTATAATTTTCAAATGATGGTGTGACAATAGTTAAAATCTTTGAAGGTCAAGGCACTTGGACCCCATGCTACTCTCTATCTTTTCTTCTATCAAAATCTTTTTGGTTGACGACTTGTGCCATCAAGTTCTTTGGCACACCTATTCTCTTAGGTGTTGCAAAAGGGACTATGACAAACAAATATCCTCTCTTGCTTGTTAATCATCCTAAAAAAATTATCTAACAATATTTTATAATAATATATTTTGATAATATAATTTACTAACAATATAATATCATCATATTATTATACTATGTTATTATCAGTATTATCATATTACAATAATCATATTATAATAATGTAGTAGTATTATATTATAATAATAATATTATAATATATAAATAATATATGATATTAAAATATCATTATATTTTAAATAAATATAAAAAATTATTAATATATTAGTTATATTAAATATATAAATAAATAATTTATAAAATAAGTGTGCTTAATAATTATAATATTATATAATTATTCTTTTGTAACTTAATAATAACACTCTACTTTTGAGTTTTATCTTTTTTTTAATTCTCTCATTTAATAAGAGCAAAAAATATAATTTAGATAAATTATGCTTTTGGTCTCTTAAGTTTAGGTGGGACTTTTAAAAGTCTCTGTAGTTTAAAAAGCTTAAATTTGGTCTTTTTATTTTCTTAGCTATTTGAATGTGGTTATTCCCTCAGATTTTGGCTACTTTCTCACCAAAATTTTCAACTGATAATAATTGATGCTTATGTGGCCGATTACCTAGTAGAAATAGTTTAAATTGGTGATTACATGGCTAATTGATGATAAGATGGCATAGGATAATGATATGTCATATGGATGATGATGTGGCATAATCGATAAAAACTTTTATTTTGATTATACAATATATGAGTGATGACCTAGTATATAGGTGATGATATGGCATTGGATAAAAATTTATACAAAAGGTACTATATTATTATCTATGTACCACATCATCAACTATATGCTGCCTCATCAAAATGAAAAATTCATTATCATCAATATGCCATGTAATCAGCTATATATTCATCAGTTCATCTTAGCTGGGACTTTTGGTAAGAGAAAATGGTCGAAATCTAGAGAAAGGACTATATTAAAATAGTTAAGAAAATATGAAGACCAAATTAAATTTTTAAATTTTATAGACTTTTTAAAAGCCCGTCCTGACCTTTAGAGATCAAAAACATAATTTATCCTATAATTTATAATTTTATTTATTTAAAAAATTAAAAAAGAACATATGGATTAGGATTTATGGTTGGAAGAGAAACATTCCTTTACCACAAACTTTCGAATTATTTCTTAATCCACCTCCCACCCACTTCTTCTTGCCCCTTTCTCATCTGTCCATAAGGACGCAAGTTGGGAATGGAAATTGAAATGTCACCCCTCGCCCCCCTGGGCCCCACCCCAAATCTCGTGTCTTGTTCTCTTTCCTATTTTAGGTGGTGCTTGGTTTGTGATCAGAATTAGAATCGAAATAAATTAGAACGAAAATCGGAATGACCAAATTTCTTGAAGTATTTAGTTCATGATCGAAATCAGAATTAAAATGAAAATTTGAATCCATAGAAGAGAGTGGAGATTGAGTTTTAGATAGATTGGGCCATTCCCATTCTACTCCGAAATCAAAATCAGAATATGATTCCCCCCAACCAAGCAGTTGGAATGGAAGTCATCCATTCCAATTCTCATTCTAGACCTCTATTCCCCCTAACCAAGCACCCCCTCAATGTCTTTCCATATTAATTTTTTAAAATATTTAAATTAATTTTGGATATTATGATTATGTTCATCCATAATATCCAGAATTTTTTTCACTGAATAGGCATTATATATTTACCTTTTTTTTTGTTTGAATTTTCATCCTTCATGAATTGTACATAAGCATGGCAACAAGCGTCATTTGATTCTAGTTATATCAGAACATTATGCCTAACTCATTTACTTCATGTGGATCCACATCTAACCCACCATTTCAGAGTTGACTCTCCTTATCCATTATATATCTTAAAAGACTAAAAGGTGGGAAGGGCCAAAAAGAAATGGGAAATCTAGAGCTGGGTGTCAAAATAAAGGTTGAGAAGAAAAGAAATTAAAATGGTGAAGCACATATGATAAATCCTATACACATGTTTTGTTTCATTTTTCTATTTAGCATTTTCTTTTTCCCTTTAATTAATTGTATGGATCATTCGAACCCAGCATTGATTGGCTCATGATCCAAAGTACCACCACCACAAGCCTAGGGACTTAGGACTGAATTTTATGGATTTGCCCAACTCATACCGACTAATTGAGTTTGCTGACATGTAATTGGATTGTTCTCAATAAACCCAAATCCTAACTGATTATCCAAAAATGACATCCCTAACTATATTCCAATTTGCTAGTAAACTACAAAAGCATGGAAAGTAGGAACTAAAAGTATCCTTTTAGAGAGCCTACTATGTTAAAGTGAACTCTTGAAGTTTACTTGGGCAAAGCTTTACCATCCTAATAGTTACTCATCTAGGCTTAGCTAATTGGAAGTTTGATATGCTATGCCCCTAACCTGAAATGACAGGCTAGAGATCATAGGGCATTTCCCTATAAGAATGCATGGTATCTAACTTGTGATTAGGTCAATGTAAAGTTGATGACATAATAAATGCAATACAGGCTGTGAGATAAAATCCAGATCAACTAGATCTCTAAAGTTAATGATTAATGAGTCTAAAAACTGATAAAAAATCAGTAGAAAAAAATAATTCCCAAGAATCTAACTTAACAACTCTTCAAATGTTCAAAAATACAATCAAAGAAGGAAAATCTATAAAATAGTTCCAACAACTAGTTAAATGTAAAGACTAGTTCTAGGTTACATCAAAAATTTTGATTTTGCATCTACTCACACTTCCATAATGGTTTCCTGTAGATTTCTAATCCTCTATGTATGGGAACAAGAAAAAAATAAAATATGAGCCTGATGGCACATAAGGAAATATTATATATTTAACCAAAATAGGTTTTTGCAAATAAGTTTTCTATTTTGAAAATTTCGTTTGACCAAACTCTATCAGTCCGCAGATCATGTTCAACACAATAGCCTTTTAGATTATGGCTATATTTATATCCTGTGATAGGGCTATTGAAGTGCACTTATACCTTGTAGAGTGATTAGATGTATGGCACTTATATCCTATATATCCTATAGAGCGGGTCAATACTATCACATTTATACCTCATAGAGTGGACTGGTATGATATAAGTTCCAGAATAATCAGTGATGCGAATGTATAATCAGATTGAGAGTCAAAAATAATATATTTTTTATTTAAATAATATTATTAATATGGGCATCGATGTGGAGAATGGAGAGCTCCACACAAGCTGAGTCTCCACTTTGGTATATATATTATATACAACAGATATGCAAGCATTATGCAGATATATATCTAGAGTATTTGCATGTATGTATTCATGTTATATATAAATAAAAAATATGCCACAATATACTGTATGTATATGCATATAAGTTTTAGAAAAATAATTTTATGTATAATTTAGCAGTAAATTTTGGGAAGAAGAACTAGAACTTTAGAAGTAACTAAGCAGAACAAGAGCAAAATACTTTTATGTCAAAATTCAGAAAGAAAGATTGAAAGAGAGTTGAAGATCAACTAGAAAAATACTCCAGCTCAGAGATGGTGAACGTGTCACCTTTTCTAAAAAGTGGGCTGCTACATGTACCCCATGAGGTACCACTAAAAGCTATTACTTGATTTGGGATTCAAAAGCTGAAAGAGATCCAATCTCCCCATCATAGTTTTTTATATATTGTACAGTAGCAATTATTGAGTAATTAATTAATCTTTAAAGAAACTATATATAGATGTCTGTGATAGAAACAATATTGAACCTCTGTACTTCGATCCCAGTTTGGAGAGGATCTAAACTTGTCTAGATGATTCACAAATTGGTTGGGTATTTTTTAATGCTTAAATATCTATTTAAGTCTGTTATATTAAATATATTACCAATGGGTGACAATAGTTATTGGACAACTACGGCGTTATAATGACCATTATTATAAGAGAGAATGATTATCATTATTTTGTATTGATCCTTCAATAAATAGCACTTCTCAAAGTTCAAGTTCTTTCTTTACCAAAAAACATGTTCAAGTTTTTTAACCAATTTTCTTCAAATATATATATATATATATATATATATATATATATATATATATATATATATATATATTCCTCAAAAAATAAATATTTTATTGAATGCAAAACAAACTCGAATCACACGAGTGAGATATATAAACAACATCTCTAACCATTATAACAATCAATAATGTTTTATAACTATTTTAATAATTATAAAAATCAATAATATTCTTTTAGAAGGCGGAAGAGGACAAATTGGCTTTAGTGCTGCACACTGGTATAGTTCACTAAGAATTATTCCTCAAGAAATTCTATATGTTATAATTCACATAATCCATCATCTATCCCTAAATCTATCCCACTGCATGGTCAACCCCTTGTGCCCCTTAGTGTTTCAACAAAACCGGTATATAATGAGGGTTTAAGCATCTTTTGCATGAAAGAATAATTGATCTTTTTTCATAATATCAATTATTGGATCGCATTTCATACCAATTTCAAAGAGATCCAATCTTTTTTTCACTCTATATCTTTATAAATCTCGGTCTGCCGGTTCACATTGCGAAAAAAAAAAAAAAAAAAGAGAATCATTCTTCGTGTGAAAGATACAACCCAAACCTATAAAAAGGTTCTCCACCAAACAAAGCCAACTCACGTGGATTCCCTTTTACTCACTTCTATATGCATCCCTTCTTAGAGAAAGTCATAAACAAATCTGGTGGAAGACAACAATATTAGGTTGGTGGAATAGATTCCAAAAGAGACGTGCATGACAGAAAAGAAAAGCTCAACTCTTGAGAGCATAGTGGACAACCAAATCAAATGGGTACAAGGACCTCTACTTTTGAAAGATGTTGAGAGTTGCATCCCTAAGTTCCTCCTATTCTTTATAGGTGTCAGTACATTGCTGCACGTGTGAGTGAGCTCTCCCCCTTTTGGGCGCCTTTCTATCTAGTGGGTGAATATAAAAAGGGCTGTCCGAGAGGGACCAGACTGGCTTTTTTGGGATCACCGGAGGCTAAACTAAAGAATCCAAGGGCCAGATAATCTTTCCTTTTGATCCATTTGGGGGACAAACCCAGCTATTGTTGGTGGTGATTCCCAATTGATGGTAATGGTGCTCATAATTAAGGTAGGTCGGACCTGATGCGGTATTCCTTTCTTGGAGCTGGATTTGGCACTACCGACTCCACTTAATTTGTTGGTAGGTTTTTCCTTTTTCTTGCTTCCCAAAATTATTATGAACATATTGTTTAGAAAATAAATAAAAAAAATTAAAATAATTGTTAAGATGCTAGCTACTTTGAACATGGCCGTGTAATCGTATATAATCTTTAGATCTTGCTGTTCATGTAAGATGGAGGATCTGTTATATCAAGGGCCGTCCTGCCAATTGATGAACAGCTGTGATTGGAGACTGAGCTTCTCTAGTCCATCCCCTCCTAAAAGGTTTTTTCAAGGCACACATCAAAACAAATATCTAGGTTGATAAGAAAAAAAAAATATATATATAGAAATACTTCTTAAACTTGAGGCCAATTTCAGTTACATCCACTCTACTCTGGAAAGTCATAGATTAGCTCTTTTTAAGTTTTCAAAATGTTTCAAAATAGTATTACCATTCTCTGGCCAGCAAGCGGTATAAGTTTGCCATTCTAATTAAAGAAAATGTCTCCTCTCTCTTTTAGCCCACTTCAACTTTAAAATTTGTGCAGATGAATCCTTTTTCTTTTAGCCTATTTCAACATTAAGATTTGCGCTAGCGGATGAATAATTCAAATCATCCATATAGCCACTTTGAGATTCGTCTAGATGAATGAATATTCAGATCATTCGTGTGGTTGCTTTGAGATGTACCAAACAAATGAATAATTGTATAGATCTCAAAATACTCCAAACTTTTTATTCATCCATCTGCACGGTTCTCAAAGTGATCAGTGCATGACCAAGATCATCCAACCAGCCACATGGATCTCAAAGTGACCGCAGATGGATCCAGATATTCATCTATCCACACAAATCTCCAAGCAACTGTGGAAGATCTTGATATTCACCCATCTATATAAATTTTAAAGTGACCATGAATGATCTAGATATTCTTTCATTTGCATAGATCTCAAAGTAAGTATGGATGATTTAAATATTCATCTGTATATATAGATCTCCAAGTAATCATGGATGATTCAGATATTCATCTGTCTATACAGATCTCAAAGCAATCATGAACGATCAGATATTAATCTACCTGCATAGATCTTAAAGCAACCCCACATGATCCGCACAAATCTCAAAGCAATCATTGATAATCAAGATTATTCATTTGTTTATACAGATCTCAAAGCAATCATTGGTAATCAAGATTATTCTTTTGTTTATACAGATCTCAAAGCAATCATGGATGATCCACATATTTATCCGTTTACATGGCTCTCAAAACAACCATAGATGATTCAAATATTCACATGCTCACATAAATATCAAAGCAACAACAGATGATTCAGATGATCATCTGCTAGCACAGATCTCAAAGCAACCGGTGGATGATCCATAGAATATCTACATGATCCATGGTTGCTTTGAGAGGTCTGCGGTCCATTCATCTATCGCTGTGAACAAAACCATATACATCCAGCTTGCATCCAAAACCATATACATCCAGCTTGCAGCCTCCTCTCTGAGGAATAGGTTATTGCAGCTAAACTTATCTCAGACCGTCAAAATTCCTCCGATCATTAGCATGCCAAATTGTCCCCTGTCATTCCATTGGGCCTTAAATTGGAGTTCTCTCTAGGTGCTTGTAGAGTTGCTCATAAGCTTGCACAAGAGTAGCTGTGAAATATTCCGAGGCTTCAAAGAATTGTCTCAAACCTAATGCAAGCTGCTCACTTCAGATGTTTGGCCATGATGCTCCTACCAAAATAGGGGAACCCATTCTGGCCAGGAATTAGGGATGGTTTCTTGTTCAATGTATCCAAATTTTTGTGAATCTCTTGCATCTATTTTGCTACAGCCTAGAGCCACTTGTCCAAACCCCTCCTTGCCATCATGCATTGGTGTTGTTCAGCAATTGTGCTGCTCCCAGAGATCATGTATAGTAGTGGCAAAAGCCTAGAGTACTTCCCTTTCACAAATCTAGTCCATAACATATGACTAGCAAATACAGATAATGAACACTGGCAGTGTGAGGAACCATGCAAGCATTTGTTTAGTCCTATGTCACTTATGCAATGGGTAGATTTTGAATATCTAAACAGAATCAAAGAATCCAAATGATATCTTTCCGCTAACCTTTTGAAATAAAATTCCGAGAGAATGAGAAATCCCATCAATTATTTCTTCGAGCTCGCAATGAAAACTTGTGCTGGCCATCTGTTGCGGCCAATCCCCTTGTCGTCTGATCGCCGGGAACGAGCGCCTGCAAAAAAGAAAGTCCACACTGACCGGAGGCGGCTCCGGCGGGGACCCTCCGACGGTCAAGTCAGAGAGGTGACTGGGCAACAGTGAAATGAAGACAGAGAGCTCAAACGAGAGAGAGAGAAAGAGAGAGAGAGGGAGCAAGCCTGTGGTTTCCCCGTCCCCCTGCACTGTTGCCTTCCCCGATATTTATAGTGAGGCGCGGCATGGCGCCGTCATTAATGGCGTGGACAATTGAGGAATTGTCAACTCACTGTAGACTGTCAGAGTCGCCGTGAAAGCGTCATATCGCCGCGGGGCTGTCAAATCACTAGGGTTGACAATGCCCTAGGCGGGATAATGCCCTTGGGTGGCAGTGCCGCATATTGCTGTCAGGACTGACAGGCTCCGACGGCTGTACGGCGATCGGAGGAGTCGACCGACCCTAGGTCGGTGGCCATCTGTGTGGCGTCGGGTGGAGATTCGGGCCCCTTTGACGGTCAGCCGGGTATGTTGTGAGAGTCGGCATGTTGCGAGAGTCGGCCCGGAGAGTGGAAACCCGACCGACATACCCACGGACGGAAGAGGGCCGTTAATCGACCGGTCGGTCGGTCGGTTCCTCCGGCAGTCGGTCGGTCGGCCGGTCCCTCCGTCAGTCGGTCGGTCGGACGGTCCGTTAGTCGGTCGGTCGGTCGGTCATAAGTTGGCCCGAGGGTGGGTCGGTCGGTATTCCCCAACACCATCCATTCAAGAATTTGACATATATAGTTGCTCGAAGCATCAACACAAGTAAAAAAAATTGCCGATCCACTTCAAGCTCCAACATTGATTTGATACAAGCTTCATTTAACTTCCACCTCGTGCAATGGAATCTAAACTTTCAGCTTCTGATATCGGTTCAAGCATAACTTCCCACATTCTCTCAAACCTATAAGAAGATATTTATTCATTTAAGATATTTTCACAACTGAAGCACAAGAAATTTTAACAATGCCTGCACATGCATGTGCAGACAAGCTTGTATGACACTCCAGGTACTTGGAATTTGTGGAACCTTTGCTTCAGGAAAAAAATTTACAACACAGAACTGAACTATCTTGCAGAGCATAGATATGGAAAAAGGATTACAAATGTTGAATACCGAAAGGGACAGATTTATTGGTGCAATCAGTTATTGTCATTCTCGAATTGGCATGCAAAAATTATTATCATGCAAGAAAAGCCAGAGAGGGCACAATTCTAGTCAACCAAAAATGGAAGGTATTGCAAGTTAAAAGATTTCTTAGCACTTGATCAAGTACATAATTTGGGTTGTATCTTTCACGAAAGTGATTGATCTCCTTTCATGATGTCAACTATCGACTGTGTCTCAGTGCAGAACATACCTCAGTTTTTCACTGTAAAAATCGACTTCAATTATACTTTAGCTTTCACTGTAAAAACCATAATACCGACTATGCCTCGGTACCAAACATATTTCGGCTTTCCATTGTAAAAGCCGATTATGCCGACTTAGTCTTAACTAAGTGGAATGCTATGTCAATACGATCAAGATCGTATTGAAATCATACCGACTCGACTACGATCGATCGAAGAATATTCGGCTTGCCATCGATTATCAAATAACCTGACGTACTAATCCGACTAAGATCGGATGGAGGGTATGGCTTATTACCATTTATCCTAATACTTAAAATACATTAAATGAATATGCGACTAACAGATGATCCTACAACTACTATCGAATGTTCGGTTCGTCGATTGAGGTTCGATAATTAAATGGTTACTCTATAACATTACAGACATACAAAAGAAAGAGTTTGGACTTAGAAAAAAGTTCTTTTCATTCATTATAAAATTGGACCGAAGTTCGATTACAAAATAGTTTGATTACAAAAAGAAAACAAAAAATTACACCGATCACCAGTCATCATCTCCATCTCTTTGCTCCAGTGTAGCATCGGCGATTTGAACAACTTCTGGTGTTGTCGGTACTGTCTGTAGTCAGTGCGACTTCTTCAGCAGCTCCACCTTCAGGAGCAAAAGGGATGATGCTGCTCAAGTCAAGATCCGGATACAACTTTCCGACTGCCTCATCTGGCCAACCACATCAACAGCCTGACCCACTCGTATGGGAACAGAGAAGGGCTTCAGATTTTTCATCCACTGTCATTAGCATCCTTGGCTGCATGGCTAAGACAAGGATATAAAGCATATAAAGGTAGCTCATTCACTCGCTACAAGTAAGATAGGAGTGGAATGTATCTGAAATCTAGTAATAGTCTTCGACCGTCCCGCCATCAATGGATGGTACCTCAGGGAGCATCGTCCAAGCCGACAGCACCAAAACTGGCTCAAGAACTGACACCGATGGTAAGTCGAATTTTCCCGACGCAGATGAAGCAGCTGTCCGATCCTTCTTTGGTCAGAAAGGTCCAGCTTCGGATGCTCCCCTCTTCTTGGTGGTATGCTGATAAATATCAATGCCCGATACTCTTGCCCTCGGCTGCATAGCTGCAATCAATACAAAGGCACTGCCATGTCTTTCAACTGGAGGAAGTCTTTCCGATCATCGACCTCCACCCGACTGTTCTCATTGGGGTCGATCCTTAGATCACCCCAGCGTGAAGGGAAGCCTCAAGAAAGACAAAAGACTTAACCTAAAAGCTAAAAACAAAAAGGCGAAGGAGGGTCTTCTGACACTGGGATGATCTTCCGACAGAATTTCTGCAGCAAAGATGAAGACAAAATACAAAGTAAAGGCTTGATTGAAAGCGACCTTATATATAGGATCCCTCAACGGCTAAGATGAAAGCGATCAAATCGAAGTCTCATCAGATGACGATACGTGGCAACATCCAGACCGATCGTAGATCGGATGGTTTGATGTACCTACTTCTGATCATGCCATCTCACCATCATCCGCATGAACAGCTCTGGCCTAATGTTGTTCTGACATGTGGACAAAATCTACTTGTCAGAATTGTATCATCCGACGTCGAGTCATCTTCCTGAAATGACATCTGATACGGACATCCGATACAATTGTCCCATCAACATGACAGTTTAATGATAGTTCTGCAGCCATTGAAATGATAAAACAGCCGACTCTCATACTCCAAAGAGACTAGCGGTCAAGTCGGGGCTCGATTCGACATATGATGACTCTCTTCGTCCAACGTAACAGACCACATAATGATATACACATCGGATCACCTTGGATTTAGGAGTGGAGGACAACTGTTGGGGCAAATCAACCGACCCCCGACTCCCGACTCTACAACGGCTGACTCTGACTCTATGACCGAATGCCGACTGAATATATTTCACCGACTTCGACTCTACATTGGCTGACTGAACATATCGCACCTACTCACAAACGGTTGATCGATTTATAGCCAGCAACTATTGATCAACAAATAAATGACTTGATCAACCTCCGACCTAAGACCATCGGTATATCAGAGTTACTAGCCGATGGTCACTCGGACGTTCTACTGACATATCAATATTACCAACATATAGTCGGTCAATTTGCTCAACATACTGTAACTGTTATGAACGGTTATCGACTACATATCACGGTAATTAGTGAGAATTAATGACCCACTAACTCTACAATTATGGTTCGATAATTTAGCATCATAAAAAAAGAGACCACATGCTTGATGGTTACATCAGAATCATCTATAAAAGGAGGGTAAGTGAACAGCACCGGTAAGAAACTTCGGGGCCAGAGCTCTGCTACTCTCAACATTCAAATCTACTATTTACCAATTTCTTCTCTGACTTAAGCATCGGAGGGTCCCAGTCGGATACAACTCCGGTCTGTGAGGACGTTGTTTTGCAGGTGCTTATCATCGACGACAGACGACAGAGAGTTGGCCGCAACATATATATATATATATATATATATATATATATATATATATATATATTATTGTCTAAGTCATTAAATGCCATTTTTATTTCATGTGTTTGACTTTTTAGTAAAATTTAGCACTAGTAAAATGACTAAAATACAGCTTCTTTTTCCCTTTTTCTTTCATGGACGTGATTATTGTTCAGCCTAAGTAAGCGCATCTATAAACATGACAATAAGAATATCTGATATATGCTAAAGACTTAATCGACGCTTTTTGGACATCATAGGACCCTATGGAATCCCACAGGCTTTAGGCCCAAGGTTGACGAATGAGAGAGGATGTCATGGGTAGCGACTGTTGTACATCCTGCTAATGACATGCTACGAGAGGCTAGTAAAGTTCAGAGATATAGGTCCAGCTTCAAAGTTTTTGGAGGGTCAGAAAATACTCTCTGAAAGTACTCTTAGATGATATAGTGATATTTGATAAAAAATTAGAAAGTTATTTTAGCTTTGCTAAAATATTGGACCGGTCTACTTGGAAAAAGTTTCGGTTCGAACTTCTCTCCAAACACTACAGTAAAAGGGAGGGTTAGCGATCATTTTTTGCCGACGCTTTTGAAAGCGTCGACAGGTTGCGCTGACCCGCCGATATTTTTAAAAAGCGTCGTAGGTCAACGACGCTTAAAAGCATCGTAAAATTTTATCATTTTCAATACCGACGCTTTTAGCAAAAGCATCGTTAAATAAAGAAAATGGTGACGCTTTGTTGCGTCATTATTTAACGATGCTAAAAAGCGTCGTTAGGTTCGATTAATACCCCAATCCTTCCATGCCCTAATTTATCTGCCGCCGCCCTCTCCCACCCATTCCTCCATCTCCGCCGACCCCCATCTCCACCGACTCTCCACAGCCAGGGCCGCACCCGCCATCCACGCTGCACCGCCGTCCGCCGCTCCCCTCTGTTGTTGCGTCCGTCCATGCCACATCCGTGCTGTCCACGCCGTACGCCGTCCGCCTTCCTCGAAGCCATCCCACCGGCCCTCCTCCCCTCCTCCCTCCCGGCGGCCGTCTTTGCAGGCCCAAAAGGTAACTCAGATGCGTCATATTTTTTTTCCTTTTTACGGCTAGTTTTTCTGGTTTATGCATCGATCCCTCGGCTTTAGAACCATTATTTAGATAAGAAAGGGAGTTTTTTGCTGCTGTTTTCAACAGGGAGTTTGTTTTTAAGGAAGCAAATTTGCTGTTTTAACTCCGGGTGCTCATATCCAATAATGTCTCAATCCTGCATCAGTAGACAAAAGCGAGGCATATATGCTTGTGGTTGTGGGTCCAAAATATACACCAATAGGGATCTGAATATCTGATATAGTGATAGCCCTTTGGTGTTTTGGTTTCCACAGATGAAATTGAATATTTTCTGTATCTATATTGATAGGCTCTAGAGAACTTTATGAACGTTTTATTGTTGATATGGATGTGATGAGGTTGTTAAGTTAGCCATAAGCAGAATGAATTTTAAGTATATTGTGCTTAGTTATCATGCCTCTTTCTATTAGTGGCCTTTGGCTTGACTTCCTTTTTAGAGGAGCGTAGATGTTGGTTGCATGTCAGGGCCCTATAGTTGTGGTTCCTGTTAGGTCTGTTGAATTTGAATTGGTGGGAGTTCATTGAGAAGTCTGGTTTTTAATAAGAACTTGGTGATGGTAGCTTAATTTAATAATCGTGCTTTTGATTCAGCAATGTTGGATGCTGGTTGCAGCTGGATAACAATCAGTCCCATTCCGGTGTTAGCAAGTACAATATGACATGGTTAAATCTGCCATGGTTCTTGGAAGATAGTCTCAACTAGCTAAATTATATTATACCGATGGAGTTTAACTCCTCACCTTAGAATTGAGACTTATCTCGTTTCTTTGTTGAAGTGCATGTAACATTGTGAGCCTGGAATCTTTTATAACTAGTTTGTTTTACCAGCATTGATGCCTGGTGATGCTAAGCTGATAGGCATGCTATGTTGCTTGAGTGCTAAGTCATGCATATGACCCGGAACTGTGGATGGATGGCCTTTGTTGCCAGGGACAAACCTGTGTAATCTTCATTATAGTTAATTATGAAACAGCTGTTGACAAAAGATTAAACTGAAGCACATCATAACTTACTGCCTGAAAAACACTGCATCCTTTCCAAGCCAGAAGAAGATAAAATAGAGTTGCAAAAGCATAAATGATTAAGCATGACATACAGGAAATTAGGATAGAATTAGTTGGATAATTGAGATGGCAAAATGCTTCAAGGCACCCATTATGTGCACAAATGCTGATTTAGCAATTTATGATAAATTGTTAGGTATTACATTGTATATTGCCTTTAATATTTCATACAGCTAACTTAGAAATACTTTTTGAAAATGTGACTAGCTGACACAAGATAAAAATTAATACTAGTTGAAAGTATACATTAGTAGCTCGATATTAATTTGTATCTCATCTTTATTTTTCATAATGATAACTTAGAAATACTCTTTGAAGATGTGATTAACTGATACAAAAAAAAATACTCGTTAAGAGTATATCTTTATTTCTTTTGTTATTTGGTTGCCATCGAATAATTATCTAATTTAGTTGTTAAAAGTTTATGACACATTGCACAATATTTAATTAACATGCACGAGACTTGGGTCTCGACCTTGCGCGCTCGGGTCTTTAGTCCCAGTTGGTGCCGAAGGCATCCAGCCCTACGCGCTCAGGCCGATGAAAGATGTCAGGCAATGTTAATTATGAATTAATTTTAAAAAAAATTACATTGCATAGAACCATAGATCCGTCTTTTGATTAATGTACATATTCTATTATATCCGTATATTTATTTATTTTTGTATGGGTAAAAGAATTATGTACATTGGTCAATTGATTGTCCAGTATAGACAGTTTGAAAAATATGAGTAATTCTATAGATCATTACAATAATTAAATGGTATGCTGAGGGTTCGAAAAAAATTTTGGACGGTATTTTTCTTTTGTTCTCACTATACGGGAGAACTAAGAAAAAATGCTGTCGAAATTTTTTTCGGCTCTTGTTGCATATCATTTGATTACTGTAATTGACCTATAGAATTAATACATTTTCTGAATGAGATAGGACCTTCTTTACCTATTAGTTGATGATAGCTGTTATTTTTTTGGATTTTATGAAATGACTGATATTTTTTACTCATTGCATTAATATAGATTGTATAATTTTTCTTATTTTTAGATAAGTTGCAAGTTCGATCATTTTTATCCTACAATGGACAAAAGTTGGATAAATAAATCAAGGAATAGTAAAGAATATTTAGATGGAGTTCATGACTTCATTAAATTTGGTATGGAGAAAAGTAGTTTGAATGGAAAGATTTTATGTCCATGTCAGAAATGTGTAAATAGTTCTTCTTTAGATCCACAAATTGTTAAAGAATATTTGGTATGGAATGATTTTTTAAGAGGTTATACCGACTGGATTTTTCATGGGGAATCTATGTTGCCATCATCATGTAACCAACCCCTGACTCATTTTAAATCCACTAGCCTACAAGACAATTCTGCAAGAGATGATGATATAAGGGGTTTGATCACAGATGCTTTTGGACTTGGTGTTCAAAATTTAGGAGAATCCAGTAGTATACAAGAAACAGTTGGGATGTTTGATGGATGTATGCATACGGAACGTATGCATGTTGAAGAGCCTATACATACATCTAATGATGAGACAGCTCGTTATCACACCTTAATGAAAGATGCAGATGAAGAATTATATCCGG
This sequence comes from Elaeis guineensis, assembly GCF_000442705.2. NCBI lineage: Eukaryota > Viridiplantae > Streptophyta > Magnoliopsida > Arecales > Arecaceae > Elaeis > Elaeis guineensis. The sequence continues at coordinate 132,500,361 of NC_025996.2, forward strand.
ATTGTACGAATTTTTTTAAGATTTCTTTTCTTATACATTTATTTCATTTAAAATATTTGAATGGATGGTCTGGGAAGAGTTTTACCATGCTGCTCAAGTTATTAAAGGATGCATTTTCAGAAAGCACTCGTTTACCACCATCGTATTATGAACCCAAGAAAGTAGTAAAAGAATTGGATCTTGGATACGAAAAGATTCATAGTTGTCCGAAAGATTGTATGTTATATCGGAGTAAAAATGCTAATCAAGAGTCATGCAATGTATGTGGATCTTCAAGATGGATAACATAAAAAGAAGATCGAGACGATGTACTGAATGAATTGGATGCAATGCGGAGTAAAAAGAAATCGATCAAGGTATTGCGTTACTTTCCTCTTATACCTAGATTGAAAAAGATTTATGCATCATCAAAAACAGCTTCATCAATGAGATGGCATGATGAAGGACGTACAAAGGATGAAATGTTAAGACATCCAGCAGATAGTCTTCAATAGAAAGCATTTGATGATAGGCATCCTGATTTTGCCTCTGATGTTCGCAGTGTTAGGTTTGGCTTAGCTTTTGATGGCTTCAATCCATTTCGGACCTTGAGTTCTACCTACAGCACTTGGTCAGTCATTTTGATACCTTACAATTTGCCACCGTGGATGTGCATGAAACAATCATCACTTATCTTGTCAATGGTTATTCCAGGAGATAAGGGTCCAGGCAATGATATTGATATTTTCTTACAGTCTTTAATAGAGGAATTGAAACAATTATGGGAGGGTGTTGTTGCATTTGATGCTTCCAACGGTCAAACATTTAAACTACGAGCAGCTTTGTTATGGACTATTAATGATTTTCCAGCATATGCCAATTTATCTGGCTGGAGTACAAAGGGATAGGTCGCATGTCCTTGTTGTGGAGATTCAACACATTCAATTTGGTTAAAACATGGAGGTAAATTTTGTTACATGGGACATCATCGATGGTTAGAAGCAAATCATCCGTTTCGATTTTAGAAAGATTTATTTGATGGTACTATAGAATTGGGATGTGCTCCTATTCCACCTTCTGGAACTGATGTTCATAGACAAATGGATGGCATCAATTACAGCTATGGTAAGCACTCAAAGTCCTCTAAAAAAAGAGGAAGGGATGATGTTGAAAGCTCAATGCACGAAGGGTTACCAGAGGAAGTCAGTATCAGTACTATAGATGCAGAGTTGTTTCAAGATCCAGATAATTATTTCGAGGATGAAAATGAGGAAGACACACAGATAGCATCTACACAACAGCCCAGTAAACATTTATGGAAAAAACGAAGTATCTTTTTTGACTTACCTTATTGGAAACATAATCTTATTCGATACAATCTTGATGTCATGCATATAGAGAAGAATGTTTGCGATAATTTACTTGGAACATTTTTAAACCTTGATGGAAAGAGCAAAGATAACATGAAGGTGCATCTTGATTTAAAAAAAATGGGTATCCGACAGAAACTTCATCCTAAAATGCTTGTTAATAATAGAATTTATGTGCCTCCTGCATGTTACACAATGTCTGCTTGAGAAAAAGATAATTTTTTGAAAGTTTTGAAAAGTATCAAGGTACCTGATGGATATGCATCAAATATTTCATGATGTTTGCATCTAAAGGATCGAAAACTTTCAAATCTTAAAAGTCATGATGGTCACATATTGATGCAAGATATTTTTCTAATAGCTTTAAGATCGTCATTGCCGAAATAAATTGTTGCAATTGTACTTCGATTATCGTCATTCTTTAAGGCATTATGTTCCAAAGTTATTGATCCTCGGGAACTTGATCAGTTAGAATCCGATATTGTAATTACACTTTGCCGGATGGAAAAGATTTTTCCTCCTGGATTTTTCACTATTATGGTACATCTGCTCATTCACCTAGCTTCAGAAGTTAAAGTTGGTGGACCGATATATTATAGATGGATGTATCCTATTGAGAAGTATTATTGTAAACCTTAAATCTTTTGATAATTTTATTAGAAACAACAGCATACTAATATTTTAATAAATATTTAATTTTTGAAGGTATCTTATGCGTCTTAAAGATTATGTGCGAAATAGAGCCTATCCCGAAGGCTCGATTGCTGAAGCATATATTGCGGATGAATGTTTGACATTTTGTTCAAGATATCTTCAAGGTGTAGAGACTATTTTTAGTCGACCTCAATGGCATAATGACTTTGTGGAGAATGCAGAACTGTATAAGTTCTTAACTGCTGAAAAAATTCTTGGGAAGAGCTGAAAGTATTGTACTTGATCAAAAATTCTTAGCACAAGCACATCGTTATGTGTTACTTCATAGTGACATAATATCTGACCATTACAGGTTAGTATATTTAAGGCATGACATCAAGATTTAAATTTTATATTAGATATAATGTTCTAAATGATATATTTATATTTTATGCAGTAAAATTTTAATTTATCAGAGACGAGCCAATCATAACATTCGTCCTAATGCAAGAATTGAACAGCGATGGTTGGTCGAGTTATTCTCTATGTGGCTTTAGAATCAGATGTGATTTATATTTAATTATGGGATACATTAATTTTTGATACATATTTAATATCAGATAACTCAACAGCACTTCGTCATATTATTTTTTTTTAGGTATCAAAGATGATGGAGACAAATAATTCAGATGAACTAATAGCTCTTGCTCGAGGACCTAACAAGATTGTGAATAGATATAACAGTTTCATAATTAATGGCTTTAAATTTCATACTAGAGAATGAGAGAAATTTAAAAAAATACAGAATAGCGGTGTTATGGTGGAAGCGGATAGAAAATCCTATTATGGTGCACTTAAAGATATCTATGAGTTGGATTATTATGAAAAATTTAAAGTAGTATTATTTAGATGTGATTGGATAGACATAAACTCACCAAGGGGTTTGAAACAAGATGCAAATGAATTTACACTTGTAAATTTTTCAAGGTTGATACACACTAGTGTGTTATTGAAGGATGACCCATTCATTTTTTCATCTCAAGCTCGTCAAGTATTTTATGTACAAGACGCAAAAGATAAAGATTGGTTTACTGTTATCAAAACAAAACCTAGAGACTTATATGATATGGGAAACCAAGTGGAGGATGATGACGATGACACTTATACACAATGTATGCCCTACAATTTTGTGCCAGTTGATGATTTAAATACTACGACGATGTTGGTTAGGACAGAATTTGAAGGAAATACTACTGCTTGATTGTTACTGGTAATAATTATTTATGATGTATATATTTTGCATTAATTATTATGTTATTTTACTCCATATATTAACTAATTCTATCTTTTATTTATATAAATGCTAGGTGACATCATGCGTCGCAGGGGATGATATGCTGGTGTGCAGTTCCAGTTTTCACAGACAGAGGTCGGTACATCTTCTTCAGCACAGCAGCCTGAGGCCAGTTCAGTTGCACAGCATTCCGATCTTCCTGTTCATCAGTCAGATGATGAGATACACGTGCAGGGTATATATTGTCTTTCATGTAATTTTATTTTTATTTTATTTTATGTATATTTATAATATAGTTACTTTTATGTATTTTTTGCAGACGGATCCGGGAGAGTACGCCCCAGACGCTGACCCACAGTAGTACGAGATGTGTGGCAGATGCGTGAGGATGAGAGAATTGTTGTGGAGTGCAATCAGCTAGGTTAGCCAATTAAGAAAGCTGCATGCTTATTGACTTCATTTTTGGGGACTATTGCTCGGAGGCCTCAGCTATGTCCATTGGGCTATGCAAAATGGAATGACATGCTTCCAACGTACAAAGTTGAGCTCCTTTGAGTTATAAAGGTAATGAATTGATGTTCATACTGTATATTAATTGTTAATCACTTATATAATTTATTTCATTTAACTTTTTTTTTTTATAGACCAAGTTTGTTCTCCCTCCAACCACTCATGATTTTGTAATGAAGTCTCTCAACCACAAATGAAAAGAATATAGAGCACAATTGAAGAGGGACTATATGAGACAGGGTATGACAGAGGAGGAGGTTGCTAGAAATTGTCCTCCTGATGTATCCCCTCATCAGTGGATGGAGTTGGTTCATTATTGGTTCTCCGAGAGGGCATAGGTATATTATCTGCTCATTATCTTTTCTTTTAAATATTTTATAAAAATATTGATTTATATTGTATATTATATATTATACATATAACAAGTTTTTTACTTTATTTTACAGACTTATTCTGCTATTGGTAGAGCTGCACGAGCAGCTCAGTCTGTTCCTCATACATCGGGGTCGAAGAGTTATGCATGACTCCGATAGGAGTTTGTATGTTCCTTAAACTTTCATAATTAACTTCTAATTTTTATGTTAAAATATTTATATAACTAATATCATTATGTATCGTGGACCATGTCTGTATCATGATACTCATATATTTTTTTAAATCATTATAACTGTTTGCTTAAAATTAAAATTATTTGTATAGGTGGATGAGCATGGGAGGGAACCCGATAAAGTGGAGTTTTATCGGATGACTCATACTCATCAGGATGGTACTTTTATTCGAGATGAGTCGAGAGATTTATATGTCCGATATTATTAATATTCTATTTTTTACAATGATTTTAATTTAATTTTGTTAGCTATTAATGTATAACTCTTGTTTTCAAAATAAATACAGGAGAGGGATACATCTCTCATTGCGGAGCGTGACGACGAGTTCGCAGCATCTACGCAGCAGAGCCATATCGAGGCTGAGGTGTTCACAGAGTTGATGGGACCAGAGCGCTATGGCCGAGTGAGGGGTTATGGAGTAGGAGTCACCCCCACTCAGTTATCTGAGGTTAGTAGATATACGCAGCATGCTGCAGCAGATGCTCAGGATTCACACATCCGCAGACTCGAGGCAGAGATACAGGAGATTAGACAGAGTTGTGCCACTGAGATGGAGGAGATGCGACAGAGCCATGTCGAGATGCAGGCCATGAGGGGACAGATTGATCGGCTTACATCTTTATTAGAGATGTATGGCCCATCTCAGGTAAACATATATTATTAAATATATATTTTTATATTAATTTAATGATCTATATATTTTTATTTATAGATATGCAAATCATGCTTTTGATATGTTTCTTGTAGGCTCCTGGCACATCAGGCACCCATCGAGACAGTGGCACGTCACGTGGAGACAGCGAAGACCATCCACCTGCAGATTGATATTATTTTATTTTTATTGTATTCTTATATTTATTTATATTACTCTTTATTGTAATGGATGATTAGTACTTTATTTTTATTTATATAAAATAATATCTTTTGGTTTGGTTAAATTTGCTATTGAAGTTTACTTTTGGTGTGAATGGTGGTGATTGTACAGGTTTATGTTTGAATAATTGATATAATTTTATACAGAAATATATGTATTCTTTTTTTTGTATATAAAACTTATATTTTTTTTTCTGTTAAAAAATTTAACGATGCTTATAAGCATCGTTAACATACTATTTAACAATGCTTATAAGCATCGCTAATGACTTAACAGCCGACGCTTCGAAAAGCATCTTGGTAGAGTGGAGGACGCATTGTTATTAACGACGCTAAAAAGCACCGTTAAAATTTAATTTTACGATGCTTTAAAGCGTTGTTAGAAAATTACGATGCTTTTAAAAAGCATCGACACTTTTCATCTCCATTCTTACATAGGCGACGCTTTCGCGATGCTTTTTGAAGCATCGTAAACCTTATTGACGATACTTATTAGCATCATAAAATACCTTTTATAGCATCGTCTTTTACTATTTTCACTGTAGTGAAAGTACTTTCCGACCAATATAGAGAAGATATTTTAATTTTAACAAAAATTTTAAATCTCATAATTATGTCTCATCTCATATCATATCATATTATATCATCCTATATTATTATATTATAAATATAATATAATATAATATAATAATTAATTAATATTATATTATATTATATTATATTATTAATAGTATAACATATATATTATTGTAAAATACATAATTATAATATAATATATTCTTATATTATGTAATAAACATAATATAACATATTATTACTAACATAATATTATTTTATTATTATAAAGATAGTTATATTATGATAACATAATATATTATTATAATCATAATGTAATGTTATATATGATTATATTATTATAACATGATAGTATAATCTACTATATTATAATCTATTATTATATTAAATTATAATCTATTAAATTATATTATTTATTATATTATATTATAATTATAATTAAATTAAATTATAATATTATATTACATTATATTTCATTATAATAATAATGTATTATTAATAATACATTACTATATCATATCATATCATATCATATCACATTATTGTGCTACAATAATCAATATTATATTACACATATAGTATAATAATATTTTTAATTATACTATGTTGTAATAATAATGTATTACTAATAATACATTACTATATTATATCATACCATTATGCTACAGTATTCAATATTGTATATATTATATATATAATATAATAATATTTTAATATATAATACTATATACTATTATATTGCATTATAGTTTATTATACAATACTATGCAAAATTCTTTTTTGTCATTTTAACAAATCAAATGCACTTTCTCATTTTGGTTACCAAACATATATTAAAGTTTCATAGCACTTTAGAAAAATAGTTAGTAAACATAATTTCTACACCATTGCTAAAATTACAAAAAAATTTTGTCAAGAATTTAGAACTACAGAAAATTTTTGTATTATTTTTAAAAATAATAGAGGATCAATTTACACTATTTTCAGAGTATATAGGCTTCTTAATAAATCTGAATTTTATAAAGAAAATAATCTCTAAATGATAAAGACTAAAATTTTATATATTATGCAAGCAACCAATACCAATTTTCTATTTTTATCAAGATTATCTTCTTAGAGAATTGGAAAAAATGATCAAATCACCTAGACAATTGCTACATTGTTTATATGATTTTAAGATACTATTCTAAAGGAAATAAAAACTAAAAGAAATAGAAGATTGAAAAAAGCTTTTTTGGATTGAGACATGTGAAAATGCCATCCTAAGAGAATGATTCGCCCCTATATGTGGGTCATGATCTCATCCCTAAGGTACAATAACCTGGCTTAGCTTTATCCTCCTCGAATGAGCATGATCACTAGGGAGGCTTGACCTAAAAAACTTCATTTAGATGCCCAATTGAGAAAAAGAAAGAGTGAAAAAAAAAGAAAAAAGATGTGATCTCTGTCTCAAAAAGAAGTCTCAAATAGAGTACAAGAGAGAAGAGAAAAGAGGTCAATATTTTTGATTCATTCCAAAACAATCAAATTCAAAGTCTATTTGTAGACTCTATTGGAATTATCGAGAAGATGTAATAGTTTTGAAGAGATACGATGTTTCAAAAATATCATACTTTTTTTGAAAATTAATGTTCTCTTTAAAAGAGCCGTATCTCTTCAAAAAGAGGTATTAATTTAAAATAGAATTTTAATATTTTTAAATAACTAAAATTTAGGGATAAGAAATTTTAATTCTTTTTTATTTTAAACAAAACTCCAACAATCCCCCATAAAAGATTTAAATTTAAAAAAAAATATATATAAAAAATATTTGGTATCTTATATTGTGCAATAGGTGATGTGTCCTCTAGACTTGAATCTTACTTAGTTTTGATAGTATCCATTTAAAAGAAGCATATTGGATTAGATCTTGAAGTAGATCTTTTAAGTCAAGCTTCAACTTATCACACACATAATATGAATAAAATGGATTTTTATGTGGTCAGTGCCATTTAAAGGCCTTGCACTTAGTACCTTAATTTTTTATAAAAAATTATTAGGATTAGCCCAAACCCCTAATTATGACCTATACAATAATTCTCATATAGATAAGTTCTCTAAGGATATTTGTGACCTAATATCTATAGATTTTTTATGTTGGACTTATTAAGAGTATAGCTCAACCTTTTCAATTTTTCTTTATCATTGATAAGAGCACTCATCGTAGGGATGGGAGAAGATATATTTTGAGAATGTGCTCTGGTATGATCTCTCAATCAGCTTCATTTCTACCATATTGAATCTCATTCATGGGATCTCCAATTATAGAGGTTGGACCATATGATGGGCTTAAGTTCATACCTCTTGATGATTATAATACTTAATTCCTGGATAAATCATTGGTTAATTTATTTGCCAAATTTTTCTCATACTTGACAAATTCTAAGAAAATGACATTACACTTTTAAAGTTGTCTTACAAATTTATGATGGATCCAAATATGCTAGTTCATCTTTTTATTAGTATTCTTTTGGTTAGTCAGTTCAATAGATAGCTCTGAGATAAGATTTTAATCTGCTCTATCTCAGTACAGGTGGTATCTAAAGTAATCAACTCCACCTCCATGGTACTCCAAGATATAATAATTTTTCTAGAAGATCTCCAAGCAATGGCAATACCATCGAGAAGAAAAAGATATCCGATTGTTGATTTAAGATCAAGAGAATCAGTAATCTAATTTATATTATTGTAACCCTCAACCACCTTAGGATATCCAATGTACAAGAGAAATAGATCAAGGGTGACTCTAAGATATGGAAAAACCCTTTCTATAGTAGATTAATAAGATTGATTTGGATTTTGGTATATCTTTTTAATCTCCTTATAGTATAGGTAATATCAGGTCCGATCCTATTTGCCACATAAAGAATAGAACTTATAATCTGGGAGTATCTGTATTGATTAACTGGTTGATCTATTTTTTTTTTAAAGATAGATACTTGGATCATATGGAGTAGATATAGGTTTCTGATAAGAATATCCAAAATTTTCAATTATTTTTTTGATGGAATGAGAAAGAGATGGAGCTATCCTTTCAGGAGATTTGATCAGCTTCATCCTTAGAATAACATTAACTTCATCTAAATCTTTCATATCAAATTGATTTAAAAAAAATTATTTAATTTTAGATATAATTTTAAGAGAACTTTCAAAGATTAGAATATCATCGACATATAAATAAAGGATCATACAATCGATGAAAAATCATCATCGATGTTTTTATAATAACATAGTTGTCAAGGTCATTGATTGAGAAACCAAAAGAAAGGATAATTCTATCAAATTTTTTGTGCCATTATTTAGATGCTTGTTTAAGATCATATATGGACTTAACAAATTCACAAACTTAATTCTCTTATCCCTTAACAATGAATCCCTCAGGTTATTTTATGTAGATCTCTTCATCTAGATCTCTATTTAAGAATATAATCTTCACATCATTTGATGAATGATCAACTATGGATGGAAGCAATGGTAAGAAGAGTAGTAAGAATGAAGATTCTAGCTACAGAAGAATAGACATCAAAATAATCTTTTTTTTTTTTAGTTATACCCTTTATCTACTAATCTAGCCTTATACTTTTTTATTGATCTATCAGGTTTAAGCTTCCCACAAAGTTCCACTTACAACCTAATGATTTACTATCTGGAGGAAGATCGATAACAATTTAAGTTTGGTTTTAAATTATTGAATTGATTTTAGAGTTAATGACTTCCCTCCAGAAAGGGGCATCATGTTAAGATATTGCTTCTACAAAAGTGGAAGGTTCATCTTCAACTAGAAAGATAACGAAACCTTCACTAAGATCCTTTTCTTTTTTAGTCCTTATGCTTTTTCTAGATTCAGAGGGTCCATGATCAGGGTTTGACCTCTTTCTCTTTCTTGAATCATAAGGAACCTCTGATTTAATAAAGCTAGGATTAAAAGACAGATTAGATTAAATTAAATTTAGGATTTGATTTCTAAAATAAAAATATTTCAAAATAAGTAGCATCTCTAGTCTTGATTAGAGTATTATTAGAGATGTCATATATTTCAGAATTTACTACTAGAAATCTATTGTTATTACTATCTAAGGAGTATCCTACAAAGATTACATCTATGATTTTAGGATCAATTTTTATTTTCTTAGATTCAGATATACCTACTTTAACTAGGCACCTCTATACTTTTAGATAATCTAATCTTTGAGTTTTATCCTTCTAGAGTTCAAAAAAAAAATTATTTTTATTTTTAAAAGATATTCTATTTAGGATATAACAGGCTGCTTATAAGACTTTGCTCCATAAGTTTTTGGATACATGTGAACTGATTAACATTTAGTTAACTATGTCCATTAGGGTATGATTTTTCGATTTTGCTATACCATTGGATTATGGAGAGTAAGGAGTCATCTCATGAATGATCCCACATTCTCAAAAGAATAGAGTCATTTTATTTGAGGTATATTCTATACTTTGATTTAATATAAGTCTTTTAAAGATTTTCTCAGTCTGGATTTCAGCTTCAACCTTAAAGATTTTAAAATTATCTAGAATTTTATTTTTAGATATGATTATATATATATAGCAATATCAAGATAAATCACCAATGAATGTTACATAGTAATGATTTTTTTCTTGAGTTGAAATTTTGATAGAGTTACCCACATCATTATGAACTAGATCAAGACGGTGAGAACTTCTATGAATAGATTTGAAAAGTTTTTTGATATTTTTGGCTCGAACATAGATTTCACAATTGATCTTTTTATCCAAATGGATCTTAGGGATTAGATTTAACTTGATCATATGTTGGATCCGATCAAAATTAATATGATCAAACCTATCATACCAGATATTAGAAGATTTAAGATTTAAAATAAAGGAATGATCTTTATTAGAATCTTTAGAAATTACACTTAACTTAAATATGCCTTCAGATACAAAGTCTGTTCTAATAAACTCGTTATTATAAGTGATTACAAGCTTATTAGATTTTAATATAATTTTATAGCCTCTAGATACAAGAAAAGATTTACTGATTAATATATTGACCATATGTTGAATCCGATTAAAATTAATATGATCAAGCCTACCATATCAAACAGTAGATTTAAGATTTAGAATAAAGGAATGATCTTTATTAGAATCTTTAGGAATTATGTTTAACTTGAATAGGCCTTCAAATACTAAGTCTTTTCCAATAAACTCATTTTTATGAGTGATTATAAGCTTATTAAATTCTAATATAATTTTATAGCTTCTAGATACAAGAAGAGATTTTGTGATTAGGTTTCTCCCAATAGTGGAGACATACAATACTTCATGAAGAATTGGGATTTTTTCTGATGTTATCTTTTGATCCACATGAGTTCTTTCCAACACTTACGCTGTAGAAGCATTCTCAAGTGTTACATCTCTGCCATTTGATTCCTAAAAGGTAGAGAATTAGGAGGGATCAAAACAAAACAAACATGTACATTAGTTCATGAATCAAACCACCAATCATAATAAGAATAGATAAGGAATACCAAAGGATTTTGACTTTCTAATCCAAAGAAAGGTATGGCATCATCTTCAACCATATTCACTTGAGAGTTAGATGCTCATTTCTTTCCTGATTCAATTTTCTTATGGTAGCAGTCCTTCGCCATATGATTTATCTGTCTGCATATGAAGCAGAAAATCTCTTTCTTATTTGACTTCTGATTTGGATGGTTATGGTTTTTAGGAAGTTTGGAGAAAGAGATTAGGTTTGAATGATTTAGAGATTTTTCTTTTTGAAGAATTTTCCTCGAGATTTGCCATGAGTTTGTTTTGATGCAGTCAAATTGATCTTGGATCCAAAATCAGATTTGGGTTTATTCTTAAGTCGATGTTCTTCTTTGATTCTACCAGTTTATGACCTCTAATAGAGTTAAGTCACTTTGCTTATGACTTAACTCCTGAGAAAAGTTCGACCAAGGAGGGAGTGAATCAATTAAGGATTGGATTTTATAACTTTTAAAGAATTTGCAACCAGTTAATTCATCCTTTCTAAGAAGATCTTGAAACTTATAGATTTGGATCCTGATAGATTTGAAATCCATCATAGCATATTTATGAAACTTGGATATAGCGAATTAATCAAGACCGGCATCGTTCATTACATAGTCCGCATCAAGAGCACCCCAAAGCTCTCTAGCCAATTTAGTAAGAAGGTATATATATTATGTAAATTAAGAATTAGATAAAGCATTAAGGATTCTATGGCGGCAACGAAAATCAATTTCTTCAAGAGTTTTTGAAAGAGGACTAGAGGATCTAGAATTTTCAAGACTAAGAGAGGTTGATCCAGAGGAAAGTCTAGGATTCGATACTTCTAGGGCATAGATCAATTTTAAAGTGGTGAGCCAATATTTTACTTAATTTTGTCATCTTTTAAAGAATAATCCACTAAACTTCTCAGGTTTAATTGCATTACGATCATCAAAAAAAGCCATTTATGATGTTTTGGTTGTTTAATTTGTTCTTCAAACACAAGTTTTAAGGGATTTAGCCTTATATGTTTGAGTAATTAATTAATGGCTTACCATGATACAATTATAGATTTTAAAATAAATACGATAAATAATGATAATAAGAGCAAAATTTGAATAATTATACTAGAAAAATGAAAAATAGATTAACTATATGATTTGAAAATATGTAATTTGATAGAATGACCAATAATTTGCAAAGCAACAGAAATTTCTGTATAGCTTTTGAAAATGCAAAAAATTTCTGCATAGATTTGAAAGATATAGAAAAATTTTTGCATAGATTTTGAAGTTATAGCAAAAAATTCTGTATAGAATCTAAAACTTGCAGAAATTTATTTATATAAAAATTAAGATTATAGAAAATTTTTGCATGGATTTTAAAATAATAGCAAAATTTCAGCAGTATTGTTTAAATCAACAGAAAATTTGTGGATGGATTTTTAAATTTGTAGAAAATTTTTGTACCATTGTTAAAATACAGAAAAATTCTGCAAAGAATTTAGAACTATAGAAAATTTTTGTATTATTTTTAAAAATGATAGAAGAGTAATTTACACTATTTTCAAAGCATATAAGTTTCTTAATAAATCTGAATTTGGTAAAGAGAATAATCTCTAAATTCTAAAGACTAAAATTTTTGACATTATGCAAGCAACTAATAGCAATTTTTTAGTTTTATCAAGATTATGCTCTTAGACAATTGGAAAAAATGATCAAATCGCCTAGACAATTGCTATGTTATTTACATGATTTAAGATACTATTCTAAAGGAATTCAAAACTAAAAGAAATAGAAGATTGAAAAAAACTTGTTTGGATTGAGGCACGTGAAAACATTATTCTAAGAATATGATTCACTCTCATATATGGATCTTCGATGATCTTGTCCTTAAGGTATAACAATCTGACTCAACTCAATCCTTCTCTAATGAGCATGATCACTAGGGAGGCTTGATTCAAAAAATTTCCCTCATATGCCTAATTAAAAAAAAGAAAGAGTGGAAAAAAAGAAAGAAAGATGTGGTCTCTGTCTCAAAAGGAAGAGTCTTAGATAGAGTATAAAAGAGAAAAGAAAAGATTTCAAAATAATCAAATCCAAAATCTATTTATAGACTCTATTGGTATTATCGAGGAGGTGCCATAGTTTTGAAGAGATATGATGTTTCGAAAATATTGTGATATCTGAAACATGGTATTTCTTTAGAGATCGATGTTTTCTTCTAACAAGCCTTATCTCTTCGGAAAGAGACATTAATTTAAAACAAAATTTTAATATTTTTAAACAACTAAAATTTAAGGATAAGACATTTAATTTTTTTTATTTTAAAGAAAACTCCAACAAAATCATTCTAGTCTTTAGGAAGCTGGGGCCTTGAAGCAGCTGTCATAACTGCCCTACCTAAGCTATAAGAGAGGAAGAAAGAGAGGATTAGAGGATCATTAAGGGATATATATATATATATATATATATATATATATAAAGAGAGAGAGAGAGAGAGAGCCGCAAGACTAAGCGCTGATAGATTATAGAATTGCTAGTTTTCATATTCAGAGTGCACCCCATGCCAGTGCTTTGGCTACGAGCTGTAGTGGTCTTTTGCTGTCCTTTCGAAAATAAAGCAATAACAATAACGAAACTGTCAAAGCAATGTGTTGATTTGTAAGGGGACAAACTTGAATTGAGTTATTCTTTCGATTTTACATTTAGAGTTATATAATTTTTAAGGCAAATCTATCATTTAGACTAACTATTATCTATTTATCATCTAATTTTAGACAAACTATTATAGATATTAAAAGATGAAAAAATTCTAACTTCCAAGGAATATAAAAAGCATGGTATATTCAATGCCATTGTTCATTTGCTAAAAAAATTGCTAAAGAAAAAAAGATCCATACCTTCAATTATTTTGGTTTCTTCTTTTTGGTAAAGTTGATCGCATTGTCAACCATCACAAACGATTTTAGTTTTGATTTTATTTCATTGTTTTCTTTAGAGAAATTTATCCATCTTCGGATAGGATCATCCACTAGTGCATTGATAAATACATAAAGTTTTTTTAAATAAAGATTGTTGTTATAAAGAAAAAAGAAAAATTATTATGCATTTTAAACATCTTTATGGTTGTCATTCCTATGCCTTTGGCTGAAGTGAGACCGCAGGATTCACATTACAAAGTCCGTAAAAATAATCTCAAGATATATTGCATGGAAAAAGTGAACGAAAAGTTGCGTAAGTGTCGGTACAATAAGATTATTAGAAAGTAGGAGTCCCATGCCTCAAGATCGTTGCAGTAGAAACCCTATAATGAGGCGGAAAAGCGTTTCAGAGGTATGAGAGGATGGAGACCAGATTTTTCATAAATAGCCATCAATAAAATTATATTTTAGGATCTGTTTGATTGGACCCAAAAATCCATAGGTTGGGCCATGCTTTTTTTTTTTTTTTTTTCTAGTTGCACTAGTTCAAATCTATGAATCTGATGAGATTTTGGACTTAAATATCCTAACAGGCCCTTAGTTTGATCCCAATCCAAAATAGCGAGGGATATGATTTGGCACATAGCCCACTCAAGAGAAACAAGAGATGTAACCTACACCTCTTCTAATTGTGTGCTTTATTTGGGCCAACAAGTTCAAGATCCACATGGTTGGAGTAATTATACCGTACATCTAGTGCATCATTAGAACAATCTAAGATGAGATAAAGGGGTGACAATTTAAGGAAAGATTATTGCTTGGATTAGGTTTACTAACTCAGTGGTGGACCAGTCCAACCATTAAGGGGTATGCACAAACATAGACAAAATAGAAATAGGAGGCAAAATCATACACAGGAGCAATACAGACTTGTTTGTCTGTCCATTTATTGTTGGATTGGTCTACTATTGAGTTTGTCAACCTGATCTAAATATGCATGCATAGGTCACATAGATAGTGCATAGCTGTCTGCGACTAAACATACATCCGCATAGATCCATATATACTCTTATTTAAGCTTTGACATAGGTCCACATATCTAATCATAAACACTATGATCTACCTATTGCCAACCTAAATGGATTTGTGCTATAGTGTCCCTTGGTCTATATATGCTATGACTGTGGGTGGAGGACATGCAAGCGCACGGGGAGAGGGTGGAGGAGCCGCAAGTGGGCAGTGGCGGGTTGGAGGAGCCGTGGGTGTCGAGAAGGCATGGAGCAGTTGCAGGCAGAGGGAGATAGAGGAACCATGAGTGGGGGTCGGAGGGGGTGTGGAGGAGATGTAGGTGGCATTGGAGAGGGGGAGGATGGGCGCAGAGAAGCCACAGGCAAAAGAAGGCAGAGGAGCCACGGGAGGAGAAAGAAGAAAGAAAAAAATAAAATATTATTTTAAAAAATAATAAAAATATAAAATAGTAATGTGTAATATTTTAAATATTTTTTATAATAAATAAATTATAAAGGAGCACCGTAGCAAAATTTTTATTTGTATTCTTCAATATTTAATTAGTTTCTATTGTATTAAGTTTCGATTGAGATTGAAACTTAAGGAAAAGGCCTATTTAAGCTTCGAATTGGATTATTTTATTTGTACAAGTTTATGACGGGTTTGAAAGAGTAGTTTTGGTTGATTTTCATCAGTAAAATTGATTAGATTTGATTGTGAGCTCGAGTATAACAATAATGCTATAATCTTAGGTTATAGTGAAACTTTCAAGAAGGATATCTTAAGAACGGATACAGGTGTTGAGTTTGGTATTGAATCATTTTAAAATTTTATGTTTGTGTGTGTGGTTATTGCTCTCATTTTGTTTTCTTTAGTTTCTACATTTCTCATATTTACTCATTGCTTCCATAGTATTGACTTTTAACTAAGCATTAATTAAGCACATATTTGCTTTAAATTTTTGAAAAACCTTATTCATCGCCCCTCCTAGATTGTTTTTTTGGACAACAATATTGTATTTCAATAATAATTAAAAAAAAGAAAAAAAATATATCTCATGTATTTTTATATAACTAAAATTCTTCATAACCATGCGGACACTATTCAGTCAAATTATGTGTATGAGAATAAAAATCTTCTCATATTTTACATGATCATCAATGACAGGAAGTTAACACTCAAGAAGCAAAAAGAAAAAAAATCCCATTTACAGTCTCTTTGAATTATTGAGCCCAAAATCATATGAGATTTATGGATCGATCCAATACAACCAACAAAATCAAATCGGGTTAGATTTATATTTATATACATATATATAGAATGTCCTTGGAGTAGACTGACTCAAATTCTATAGGAAGAAAAAGATATATGAAGATATTTTTGAATAAAGTATAGTCTGGCCAGCTTGATCTTAGTGGGTGTACAAGCCCAACAGACGAATCTATTAAGATTGTGAGCCCATTCATTCAAACAATTTTTTTTTTTTTTTTCTATTGGAAAAAAATTTCATTTGATGGAAACTCAACTAATGCGGAGCTCTCAATTCGCCACATGGAAACTATCCAATCGAAATTTATTTATAGGATTTAAATTCTTCTTGCATTCCGCATGATCATTAACGATAAGAAGTAAATATTTAAAAAGTAAAAAAAAAAATCGTACCTTATTTTTTTGGCCGGGGACGCAACATTTTTAGGGTTTTAAATGTCCAGCATCATCTAAACATATTCCCAGCCAAGCAACTGAGGATTGAAATATTAATGGTAATGGGAAACATTACAGGCTAAGAGGGACGATAGCTTCGCATGTCCCTTTGAAGTTTGTACGAGGAGAGAAGCAAAAAGCAAGCTTCATCAGCCCCTGGCCCCCGCACGTGCAATGCACGAGTGCATGCTGAACTTGGAAACCATTGCATTGTATATAATACACAGACAAGTGCAAACTACGGTAGCCTGTGAAAACTAAACAACCGACCAGGCATATGCTAGCTAAAGGATTTTTTTACTTTGGAGGAAGGATCAGAATAGTAGGGAAAATTCCACTCCGGTATCTTACATACTTAAGATACAACAATATACTTGTAATTGTAGGATGAAAATATTACAATATATTTAAAAAAGATCCTGATAGTTTGAAATATAATTTATAATAGTTGTAATTACCTCAAAGTATTTCATAATTGCATGAACAAAATATCCACTTTTATTGTGCTCAAAGACACATAGAATAAATTAATGACAAATGCATTAACTAATTTGTACACCTATACAAGGAAAATTGAATCTTTTGTAGTATTTTGGAGACTCATAAATATAAGCCTACACCAAACAGAAGGCCTTAAGCAATCAAAGCTAAGGAATCATTTTACTATATATATATATATATATAGGCACGTCTGTTATACCACCTCTCATATATATATATATATATATATATATATATATATATATATATATATATATATATATATATATATATATATATATATGAGAGGTGGTATAACAGACGTGCCGTGTCCTTACCTTTTTTGAGAGATAATTTTATAAAAAGAAATTCTTTATGCACCGTGGGTGGTGGAGAATGCATTCGCGGTGATTAGCTCACGCACGGAGCTAGAGCATGGTGCATAATTTTTTTTTTTTTCTAACTTCGTGCGTGAGTCAATCATCATGAATGGTGTGCATGGTTGTGCATCACCCTTGATACATAAAGAATTTCTCTTTTATAAATACTAAAAATATGGTCACAGTATGTAGTGAAGTTTAGTTCCAACCATTGCCATTATATAGAGATGACACATGCCTCTTGGTTAGATAACTAGATTTCTTTTTTGGCAAAATCCAATTCACAAGACCAATGGTCTTTATCTCTCAAAAAGGGCTAACTTAAAAGCCGAGAGGAATACACTAGTAGTATGAATGGGCAATATTTTGCTCCACATCTTGCCCAAGGTTCACGGAGCTGATATCGAAGGGCGTATCTGTGATAACCCAGCCAGCCCAAACGAAAAAAAAAAAAAACAGATAACTTCGGGAGTCTTCTCCCTCCTCTCGTCGGCTCCCAATCAGAGTCGGAGATGAGTTCCCTCCGGCTCTATTTAAGGAGGAGAACCCTCCTCTCTCCTCTCATCGAGAAATTCCGGGGCAAAACGGCGGCAATCGTCGGAAATTCCTCACAGAGATCCGTCGCTGTGCCGTCCAATTTCTCGCCGGAAAAGCTTCGCCGGCGACGGAGGTAAGCCTCCTCCTCTTCCTCTCTTCTCCCCCTTCCTTCCCGTGCCGATGTGCACGCTCGCCGACGACCGGAGTCGTCGGATTTTGTTGCGGAAGAATCTTCTTTTTTTGCCATTTTTCCGTCGCCGGTGGTCACCGTCGACCACCGGTTTGGCCTCCTCTTGCCGTGGATCGTCTCTCCTCTTGCCGACGGCTGCCCCACGCCGGCTATGCCGCCGGCCGGCCACCCAACGAGGGGACCTTAAGGTCCCCTATTTCAGCCCAAAAGGAACCCAGTGGGAGAAAAGAAGAAGAAGAAGAAGGAGGAGGAGGAAAAGAAAAAGAAAAAGAAAAAGAAGAAAAAGAAAAGAAAAAGAAAATGGAAAAGGAAAAAAAAAGAAAAATAAAATAATAATAATATAATAATAATAAATAAGATTTTCTCTCCTCTCTCTTTCGTGAAGAAAAAGAAAAAAAAAAGAAAAAAGAAGAAAGAAAAATAAAATTAATTAATAAATAATGATATAAATAATAAAATATGAGAAAGAGAGTTTCTCTCTCTTCCCTCTCTCTCTTCAGCCTGAACTAGTATTTTCTCTCTCTAGAATTAGATTTTCTCTCTCTACTTTCTCTCTCTAGAATCCTCTCTCTAGATTATTTCTCTCTGCTAAGATTTTTAGAATTTTGAGAAGAATGATGATGAATTTAAATGATTCTCGTAATGGATTTTTGATCTGTGATCGTCGGACGATACACCGACATCCACTTTGATCAGATCAGGTATTTTTAGATTTTATTTCTCATGATCTTATTTAATTATCCACATGATAATTTTAGCATGATTTGATCTGATCGATCAGAATTTGTTGAATCATATTGTCTGAAGAATTCAAGATGAGTTTTCTCTCTCTAGAATTTTTTCTCTCTAAAATTTTCTCTCTCTAAAATATTCTCTCTCTTGATTGATTCTCTCTCTAAAAAAAAGGTTAGTGAATGAAGAAATTTGTTTTAATAAGTCTGATCTGATTTTAATGAAGAATCCTGATCCATGATTGTCAGACAGCGTACTGGCACCCACCTTAATCAGACCATGAATCTTTAGATTTGATCATCCATGATTCCGATCTAGCCATGATTTGATTTGATCATGTTGATTTCACCAATCGAGATATTGGATCAATCGTAATGTTGGATTGTGTCATCTGATCAATTCGAATTGTACCTCATAAATTTTCTCTCCTCTGATTTTCTCTCTCTATTTGATTTTATGAAATCGATAAAGAAACCTCGGTCCTATCACTTCGAATCTGATTTGATCTGATAGTCAAACTTTGGATCGTTTAGGTCCTAATTAGATTTTGATTAGATGAAATTAGATGATCGGACCCAATCTAAACCGTTGAAATATGATATTCGTATTCTTTCTAATTATTGAAATTGATTCTGTATAGGATTGTGGATATTTGATCATGGGATATCGCGATATGATCTACGAATAAAATTTTTGGAAGAAAATTTATAGAATTATGTGGATTTATTGGAATGCGTTCAAGGTAAGTAATGTTTCACTTTTTCTAGATTTATCGGCAAATTATAATGTATTTTTATGACATGATTTGTGAAACGATGCATGAATTGGATGAATAGTATTTTATTATGAAAATATCTTATTTGAAATGTTATGATGAAGCATGATTGAACATATTGATTTCATGATGCATTATATTAATTGATTTCGATACTACATGATTATATGTTTTATTATCGAAATTAGAATATGAAATATGATTTATGAAGAATTATGATATAAGAAACATTATGAATTGACAATCTGACTATGTAAAGGATCTTGCCAATGGGGGCATGTACGTTGGCAATTGATTGTCCTGAGGGTTTATGTCGCCAGCGAGACCAGCGACATGTCGCCAGAGAGACCAGCGACAAACCGCCAGCGAGACCAGCGGTTCCAAAGGACATGGCTGCCAGATGATTCGCAGCCTACCGCAAGCAGATACGCGGTATTATGACCCTGCCACAGGAAAAATATGGTCATAGCTCATGGTTGACGAAAAGAAATTGAAGAACAAAAGAAATTGAAATTTGGAAAGAAACTTGAATTTTCGAAAAAGAAATGAATTTGGCATGAATTATGTTGCATAATTGAAATTGATTTCGAATTGATGAACTCTATATGCTTATTTTTCTATAAATGATTATTTACTTAAATACCTGATGAAATCTGTTGAGAAGTGATCATTGCTTACTGGGCTGTCTAGCTCATTACCTCCTATTTTACTGTTTTTACAGATGTTGAGGAATTAAGATGATACAAGATATGAATAGAAGAGTGATCAGAAGCAGAATTTCTATACTTTTATTTTCAGTTGAAAGTCTTATTGAAATTGATGTAAGGACTATGAATCATTGTTGAATTTATTCAGACATTAAAAAAAAAAATTTAGGTCGTTATGTTTGGATTTAAATTATTGGCTAATTATTCCGCTGTTGTTTTAAGATAACATGATAAGATGCCTTGCATGCTTATGGGAAGAGTTTTCTATGAGTATGCGGTGGTTGCCATGACCCTCGATTTCAAAATCTCGGATCGGAGGCGTGACAATTAATATGGTATCAGAGCATAAGTGGATGAATTATGAAACATAGAATCAGATATAGAATGGGTGTAAGTGGATAGACACCAGGGACATTATAGTGTAGATCTTTGATGATTGTAGTGGGAGAAATATTTATAAATTTTGATTAAACATTGAGATTATGTATAAAAGGATCATAAGAGATTATGACATATGGAGTTTGAAATATGATGGATGATCTATAGATCATGATATGATTAGTTAGATCTTGATCGAAAGTAATCACAAAAGAATTGACATAAAATTTTATTGTGCATTATGGTTATTAATTTGATCATTGGTTATTCAAGTGAATCGTAAGTTCAAATTCGATGTGAGAATAATACTATGATATTACTTCTAGTTGAGAAGTTGACTATTATTGACAAGATAAAGATTTGATAATAAAATATTATTTCAGAATGGGCTAAGAAAAATCTTTTATGATGCTTGATTGGAATATTTATCGAAATTGAATTTGGTATGTGGATTATATATAAAGTGGCATATTATGATGAATACATATTTGAGGATATTACAAAGAAACCTATGTCTTATTGATGAAATTGATTTTGAGATTATAGGATATTCATCATACTGGAAGCTTTAATCATCATCCTTAGATCTAAATAATGGATCTTATTATGTCTCTTGGAGACTACATGATGTGTATGAAATTTTAATTTAAAGACTTCGTATCTAAGTTGATCAAGAGATTTTCTGATATTATTGTTGAGGTTGTTAATGAAAAATTGATATCTTCAGATTAAGATAAAAGATCTGATTTATATTTATTTCAGACTAAGGGATCCATGTGAATTTTATAATTTAGAAATTTTGGATTTAGGAATTGATATGGAGTTCCTTTGCTTTTGTTAACGAGGTCCCTAATTGAAACTACCACTAAATGGAGATTTGATTTTTTGAAGCTTGTATGATTGTTATGAAAGGATATTTGATAGATATTGAAGATTCTGATGATAGAAATTTTAGAAAAAAAATAATAATAATAATGATTTGAAATTCATATATATTCAGATTATGTCCAAATTTGATGGAGCATCGAAGAATTTTTTCGTTGATTTGACTTATAAAGATTTTTGGTTTGAAAATTATCGAATTGAATTGATATGAGAATTGAGATTTGATTCATATTGATTATAGTAAATCTATGTGATGGTTTAAATATGATATTGGACTCAAGGGTTAATCAAGATTATTGTACACCAGTAAAGGTATGAATGAGAATCGAAAGTTAATCTTTGATTTCAATTGAAATTTGAAATTTTTGGATAAAGAAATAATTTGATCAAACTTTTTTTGGTGAACCTAAAAAATTTTGATTGTTAGATCAGAGTGCGCAGTGGAAGCATGGTAATCTGAACTACTTTGAGTAAGTCAGGAATGTTGATCCTTTGAGTTAAAGAATTATGATAGATGATATGGTTTGATACAAAAAATTTATTGATATTAGAAAGAATAATATTTTAAAATTTTGAATTATTTTTGGATATCCCTAATGTGATTTTTAAAAGTAGAGCTTCCACCTACTATGCTACAAAAATAATTAGCATCCTAATTCTAGGATGAGTGGACCTTTGATTTTTGATTTTAGATTTAGAATATTTAGAGATAAATTTTCTCTATTCTAGAATTAAATTTTATAATTCTTTATTTATTAGGAAGAATTTGAGATTGTTTATCGAATGATGATTTCGATCTTAGATTATTATACTCAAATATTTATCTCCAGAGTATAATAAAATTTAAAGTTTGAACTCTTTTGATTATTATTATTTCTCCGACTGAATGAAAAAGATTGAGGTTATCTATTGATATTGACGATTGTTCTACAAAAGATGGATTGGAGTTATTCATAATTTGATAATGAATCGATTAATTAAGAGATGTTAATATTTAGATAAAGAAAATTGATATACTTAGAATATTTAAGAGTCTGAGGGTTTAAGTAAGAAAATTTCGATGACTAGAAATAGTGATATTGATTCAATCAACAATGGTGATATTGATCTTTATGAAATGACTCAATGATGAAGTTGTATTGAGAATTAAAATATTAAAAGTTCGAGAATGAGATTGAAATGATAAATCTTCAACCTTTGAAAGTACTAATAAGAGAAAATATTTTTGAATTTTGATTGATTAGGATGTCATCAAATGATTCATAAAAGTATATTTTCGTATCTTATGATGGATTGAAATTAAGAGTGATTAATATTTTTTAAAAAATAAATAAATAAATGAATGATGATGAATGAAGTTCTTATGCAAGAATAGAGATATTGACCTTTTTCTATTCACAAGAGATAGATTTGATTTTAATTTGAGTCGTGAGATATTGAACATGATTTTTATAAGAAATGAGATCATAAATTCGAAATCCTGAAACATTGAAAATCTTTGAGATGTTGATTTTGATAAATAAGAAAATGAATGGTTCCATTTTAGATCGATGTTTGATGTACCGACTTTTTTCTTATGAAATGATTTAAGAATGAATTTATATCAAGAATTAGAATATTGAAATATTTGAGGATGAGATTCAAGTAAGAAAATATGAAGACTCAAGCAAGAAAAATTTCAAGGATGAAATTTCTTTTAGAGGGGAAGAATGTGATAACCCAGCCAGTCCAAATGAAAAAAAAAAAACAGATAACAGGGGAGAAGACTCCCGAAGGGAGTCTTCTTCCTCCTCTCGTCGACTCCCAATCAGAGTCGGAGATGAGTTCCCTCCGGCTCTATTTAAGGAGGAGAACCCTCCTCTCTCCTCTCATCGAGAAATCCCGGGGCAAAACGACGGCAATCGTCGGAAATTCCTCACGGAGACCCGTCGCTGTGCCGTCCAATTTCTCATCGGAAAAGCTTCGCCGGCGACGGAGGTAAGCCTCCTCCTCTTCCTCTATTCTCCCCCTTCCTTCCCGTGCCGATGTGCACGCTCGTCGGCGACCGGAGTCGCCGAATTTTGTTGCGGAAGAATCTTCTTTTTTTGCCATTTTTCCGTCGCCGGTGGTCACCGTCGACCACCGGTTTGGCCTCCTCTTGCCGACGGCCGCCCCACGCCGGCTACGCCGCCGGCCGGCCACCCAACGAGGGGACCTTAAGGTCCCCTGTTTCAGCCCAAAAGGAACCCAGCGGGAGAAAAGAAGAAGAAGAAGAAGAAGGAAAAGAAAAAGAAAAAGAAAAAGAAGAAAAAGAAAAGAAAAAGAAAAAGAAAAAAGAAAAAAAAAGAAGAAAAATAAAATAATAATAATATAATAATAATAAATAAGATTTTCTCTCCTCTCTCTTTCGTGAAGAAAAAGAAAAAAAAAAGAAAAAAGAAGAAAGAAAAGAAGAAAGAAAAATAAAATTAATTAATAAATAATGATATAAATAATAAAATATGAGAAAGAGAGTTTCTCTCTTTTCCCTCTCTCTCTTCAGCCTGAACTAATATTTTTTCTCTCTAGAATTGAACTTTCTCTCTCTAGAATCCTCTCTCTAGATTATTTCTCTCTCCTAAGATTTTTAGAATTTTGAGAAGAATGATGATGAATTTAAATGATTCTCGTAATGAATTTTTGATCTGTGATCATCGGACGATACACCGACATCCACTTTGATCAGATCAGGTATTTTTAGATTTTATTTCTCATGATCTTATTTAATTATCCACATGATAATTTTAGCATGATTTGATCTGATCGATCAGAATTTGTTGAATCATATTGTCTGAAGAATTCAAGATGAGTTTTCTCTCTCTAGAATTTTCTCTCTTTAAAATTTTCTCTCTCTAAAATATTCTCTCTCTTGATTGATTCTCTCTCTAAAAAAAAGATTAGTGAATGAAGAAATTTCTTTTAATAAGTCTGATCTGATTTTAATGAAGAATCCTGATCCATGATTGTCAGACAGCGTACTGCACCCACCTTAATCAGACCATGAATCTTTAGATTTGATCATCCATGATTCCGATCTAGCCATGATTTGATTTGATCATGTTGATTTCACCAATCGAGATATTGGATCAATCGTAATGTTGGATTGTGTCATCTGATCAATTCGAATTGTACCTCATAAATTTTCTCTCCTCTGATTTTCTCTCTCTATTTGATTTTATGAAATCGATAAAGAAACCTCGGTCCTATCACTTCGAATCTGATTTGATCTGATAGTCAAACTTTGGATCGTTTAGGTCCTAATTAGATTTTGATTAGATGAAATTAGATGATCGGACCCAATCTAAACCGTTGAAATATGGTATTCGTATTCTTTCTAATTATTGAAATTGATTCTGTATAGGATTGTGGATATTTGATCATGGGATATCGCGATATGATCTACGAATAAAATTTTTAGAAGAAAATTTATAGAATTATGTGGATTTATTGGAATGCGTTCAAGGTAAGTAATGTTTCACTTTTTCTAGATTTATCGGCAAATTATAATATATTTTTATGACATGATTTGTGAAACGATGCATGAATTGGATGAATAGTATTTTATTATGAAAATATCTTATTTGAAATGTTATGATGAAGCATGATTGAACATATTGATTTCATGATGCATTATATTAATTGATTTCGATACTACATGATTATATATTTTATTATCAAAATTAGAATATGAAATATGATTTATGAAGAATTATGATATAAGAAATATTATGAATTGACAACCTGACTATGTAAAGGACCCTGCCAATGGGGGCATGTACGTTGGCAATTGATTATCCTGAGGGTTTATGTCGCCAGCGAGACCAGCGACATGTCGCCAGAGAGACCAGCGACAAACCGCCAGCGAGACCAACGGTTCCAAAGGACATGACTGCCAGATGATTCGCAGCCTACCGCAAGCAGATACGCGGTATTATGATCCTGCCACAGGAAAAATATGGTCATAGCTCATGGTTGACGAAAAGAAATTGAAGAACAAAAGAAATTGAAATTTGGAAAGAAACTTGAATTTTCGAAAAAGAAATGAATTTGGCATGAATTATGTTGCATAATTGAAATTGATTTCGAATTGATGAACTCTATATGCTTATTTTTCTATAAATGATTATTTACTTAAATGCCTGATGAAATCTGTTGAGAAGTGATCATTGCTTACTGGGCTGTCTAGCTCATTACCTCCTATTTTACTGTTTTTACAGATGTTGAGGAATTAAGATGATACAAGATATGAATAGAAGAGTGATCAGAAGCAGAATTTCTATACTTTTATTTTCAGTTGAAAGTCTTATTGAAATTGATGTAAGGACTATGAATCATTGTTGAATTTATTGAGACATTAAAAAAAAAAAATTTAGGTCGTTATGTTTGGATTTAAATTATTGGATAATTATTCCGCTGTTGTTTTAAGATAACATGATAAGATGCCTTGCATGCTTATGGGAAGAGTTTTCTATGAGTATGCGGCGGTTGCCATGACCCTCGATTTCAAAATCTCGGGTCGGGGGCGTGACAGTATCGATCGATGATGGTTCGGCATTATATGAGTCCGTACATTACCGTTCTAGGGCGTGTGATCGGAACATGGAGAGTAGGAGAGGGAGAAGGAGAAAGGAGAGTGAGAAAGAAAGAGAGATAGAGGAAGAGAAAGAGAGAGATCCTTCTATCAAAAATGATGGACAAGCAACAAATGGGATAGTCTGTACAGCATTACTCATGATATCCACTGCCGACTAGTAAATACCAAAATGAGTAATGCCCATCCAGGACGCAAGGTGCAAGGCCTAGTGTCTAAGTTTTATATGGAACCAAATCTTTTGGATATTGTCACACAATCAAGCATCGTTTCTCTGTGACAAATTCTTGTAGCCCTCTTTGTGCCGGCAGGCATAGATGATTGGCCATGCAATATATTGGAAGCCTACACATGATCTCACATCCATGTTGGTGTGCACATCCATTGTGTAGATCAATGCGCACGTAGGTCAGAGAGGAAGCCACACTATGCAGGCATAGAGGAGGAAAAAAACTTGGTTGCAATAGTGATATCATGTCAAATTTATCATAATCCAACAAGAACATTTGTATTTCATCGATTGCTGCATATTTTATCAATTCTCATGATGATACCTCATGCTGCCCTATCGATTTCCTATTTTTAATTGGGTTATTACAAGTTTGACATGGTATCCAAAATGATATCCAAAATGCAGAACTCAAGAGGGTTGTTCTCCATCAAAGAATAAGAAAGTTGGGATACCGATTGTGATGTATGATGAGAGTGTGTAGTGTGTCCAGGTACAATATTTACGTTTGGTGTGGAAGCAAGGCATTTAAGATATTACCATTTCTATATGTTTTGTATAGAAGCAAGGTTTAAGCCATCATCGCAAATCTATCTCCATATGTATTTGTTCATATAGAATTTTGTTAAGGCTTAATGATGGCAGAATGATGATTTTTTTTTGGTAAGTCAATTTATTAAACCAATCTAGAATAAAAATATTGATGGGAATCAATAAATAAAATATTAAAAAATTCAGATGAAACATCTGACGGAGTCATCCATGATGTACGTCTCTTGTGATTGGCTATATATGTGTTGCCATCCTATCTCTAATATTGTTTATTTTTCTATAAGCACTATAAAAAAATAGATTATTAGCGACGACAGAGTTGCCATCGCTAATACTATTAGCGATGAACTCTTGTCGCTAAAGTTTCGTTAAAAATAACGACGTTGCTAATTATCATTATCAGCGACGGCAAATATTCCATTGCTAATAAGTGTAATTAGCGATGGTATTAGTGACAACAAAAACGATCGCTAATAATTTAAATTTTTTTATTAATTAATTTTTTTATACTAAAAATTTAAAAAAACTATTAGTGACGGCATTTGCGTCGCTAATGCCGTCGCTAATAGTTTTTTATTTTTTTAAAATAATTTATATTTAAATATTTTAAAATATATTTTAATCACAGTAACAAGCAATAATATTTTTTAAAATATATTATAAATAAAATAATAATTATTTACCATAATTATAAATATAAAATTAATTATATTATATTAAAATATAAATTTTATAATTTTATAAATTTATACTATCTTACAAATATTAAAATTACATATATATCCAAAAAAAATTATTTGAGATCTTCCTCATCATCCTCCTTATCCTCTTGCTCCTGTACGTCCTCTCTAGCAGCTGGTAGATGAGAGTCGAATGTCTCAATATCTTGTAATGAAGAAAAATAAGATATTATTAATAAGTTTCGATACGAAAGTGTATATATCGATACGGAGATGTATATTTCGATATACTACTTCGATTCTCGAACAGATTATTTCTATATATTTCATTCGATAATACAGAGCTATAGACACTTCCGATCCATTGATTGGATGGTTAGATTAAATTTTTATCCACCTACATCTCCTTTCTGGACTCAAGCCTAAATATGTAAAGTTTCTAAATATAAAAATTTAAAATAAGTAAAAAAAATTATAGCTAGACTTTTCTACTGTGATGATTGTGACAATGAGCCCAGCTGATCACACAGATATGGATCCCAAAGAATCTCAATGACTGTATCGACGGATGGCATCTTGAAAGCTCTGAGATTGCTGACTCCAAAGCCTCCTCATGACTTCCTTCATATATGCATTACCTCACATCTAGATCGTCAAGGTCTGAGAGAAGGACATCGAAGAGTATTGAGCTACTGGAGAATCAAAGCTATGGCCAAATCCTATGACTCGGCTCCTACTCATCCCTCTGGTGGCCCTAATCCATCCTTCGAGATCAAGAAGGGACTGAGAGGATGGGTCCTCACTGTGCCTCAATACGAGATACTCTGTGTAATCCATCTATACAGTTTAGAAATTCATTAGTGCATATATATCAGTATATATAAGAAATTAATAAATAATATTTTAAGTTTGTTACTGCAATTTGTTGAGATGTAGGATCAAAATAATCACCAGTCCTCTTAGATTAATGTGTGGCCTCTCATATGTGCAGCTGTCTTGGTGCACGACCCAACTGCTATGTCTATAATAAATAAATAATAAAATTAAATTAATTAAAATATATATATGATCAATTCAATATGAAATTAATTTAAGTATAGAATTTTTATCAATCTATCGACCACAACATGTGTGCCAACAAAGCCCCCAGTGTACTTG
Organism: Elaeis guineensis; assembly: GCF_000442705.2. Taxonomy (NCBI): domain Eukaryota; kingdom Viridiplantae; phylum Streptophyta; class Magnoliopsida; order Arecales; family Arecaceae; genus Elaeis; species Elaeis guineensis. Next base: position 132,529,669 of record NC_025996.2, read on the forward strand.
ATCGGATGCTGTTGGGTGGATCGATTCTGCCGTGCCCTTTGCTGCCTATCGGAGTACTCCTCAGTACTTCACTGGTCATAGAGGGCCTCCCATATGTCCACTCGTATCCAGTGATCTGTGCAAGACTTTCAATCTGATGGTGACTTGAAACTAGAGTGCTCTATAATGGACTGCCGAAGGCTATATAGCCCATCCCAAAACCTCCGCGTGGCCACCTCCTTGAAGGTCCGACGACCAGCCTCCTCATCTTGAAGAGTCTTGAATCATAGTATTCCTGCAAGTAGAAGCAACCGTATATTAATAAATAGAATACAAACCTATCATAAATTTAAAAATTAAGCATCTTTGACTTGCCAAGAACATCTCTCAGGCTGCATCATGAGCCCCCGATGGCCAACTGAAAAACTCATTCAATAGCCCCAACATCAATCATCAGATGATTCTGGTAACTACACAAAGCATCCTAGGCTTTGTGAATATATTGCAAAATTGATTTTGAAAAATAAATGTTAGTCTTTAAAATGATTAAATTTTAAATATATTCAATGAAGATATAGTATTTACGAGTGGCTCTGAATGTGGATGAGCTCTCTATCCTCCGATCGAGTTGGAGGTGCCACAAGCCGGACTGGTCCTCTACCACGCCACTGGCTTTGAGAGCTGAGTGCTGCTCTGTGTGACTGTGGGGTCATTGGTGACCCCACGATGTCCGATCATAAGAGTATCAAGACATCATAAAAAATGTTATATTAGATAATAAAGGACCAAATAATATAAAAGAGAATATCTAAAGTATTAGAGTTTACCACATGGTATGTGCCACAGAACTATACAAGCTGGCTGTATGAGAGCTCTCTCCTCGAGAGCTTTCTCCTCGACTGTGACAGCTTCGACTTCTAGAAGATATGATCTATAATTTTTAAAAATAAAAATAAATAGATTCACAGATTAATTATATAGTTATAGATGGCAATACAAGATTTAAAATGATGCAAGACAAGTATTTAGATATTTGGTATCCTTCAAATGTTTGATACCTTTCAAAAGGATGGTAATGTAAAACAAGTATTTAAAATGAGTCAGAGGTCTAGAAGTTCATCGCAAGTGAGGAGCACTACTCATCGGTCTCTTCAGATATTTGATATCCTTCGGATTCTTCATCTCATTCTTCCTCTTCTTCTATTTCTTTATCATCTTCTTCTTTTTTTCTTTCTTGGATAGGATTGTCCTTTAAAACAAACTCAGAATGATCCATCTCCTCATGTTGGCCATCACGTAGGAGAAAATCTGGAGCATCCAACTTTGCATCTATGAAAGATTGATGAACTCCAGATGTTTCATCCTCTTGAAAGCATTTTGGTAAATGGAGCTCTTCTTCTTTTTCGAGTATGTAATGAACAGTCCGAGACTTAATTTTGCATATAGCCCACCATTCTTTTCTTCCTCTCTCTCTTGATGGAAAAAGAGTATAATACACTTGAATAGCTTATTGAGCTAGGACAAAGGGATCATTGACATATACTTTTGATCCATATTTGATTTCAAGAAGTCCGTGCCGTGGATCAATTTTCATATAATTATCGATATCAAACCATCGGCACTTAAATAGAATAATACTATTACCTATAAGGTAGGTCAACTTGATCATTTTTTCGAAGATTCCATCATAGTCACTCTCCGCCTTTGCCCACCAGCTATCCTCTATACATACACCACTGTTCATAACTCTTATGATATTTATATTGCTGCATGTGAAATTTGAAACCATTTATGTTACATCCATTATAATATATTACGTACTTTATTGGCCTATAACCTAATGGTCTTAGCTTCTTAGGTATTGATTCGCCCCCTTGCATGACCTGCATATTATAGAAAAAATAAATTAAAAAAAAATTAAAATAAATAAAATGACAATGATTACTTATCAGTTGATAGAATCAATTTACAAAGTTGTATGAGTACTGAGTGAAAATTTCTTCCTTGCTTATCATCGGGTTGTCCCATTTCAGCATCTCATCATATTGCCTATACATGCATAAGATAAGTACAGGATGATAAGTGATTAAAAAGTTGAGATTGTGATGGATACTTACTCAACATATGGGTCGACCTCTATACGGTTTAGCAAAATATATGTCTCTGCCTGTCGAATTTTAGTATCAGTTAATATCCGATGAATCTCGTACCCAAATTCATGAGTGGGATAGGCAAATATTGAGATCTCCATCTCTGATCCCTCACCACCATCATTATTTCAACCCCCTTGAGTCAACTTTATCTGCACACTGGGGTTAAAGTAGTATCAGCTGAAATTAAAAATTTTTTCTATTATGTAAGCCTCTATAATAGAATCTTTGACTTTGACCTTATTTTTTACTTTTTTTTTGAGACTGTGCATGTATCTTTCAAATGGATATATTAATCTATACTGCACTGATCCCCCGACTTTAGCTTAATATACCAGATGAATCATGAGATGCTCCATGGAGTCAAAAAAATTAAGAGAGAATATCTTCTCCAATTTATATATAGTCTCTATACTGTGAGTTTTAAAATTGGAGATATGGTCGGCGGATAGTTTGGCAGCAAAATTTCTCTGAAGAAAAGACTAAGCTCGATCAAAGAACTCCATATAGGGTTGGAAAGGAGATCACGCCAAGCTACCGAGAGTAATCATTGCATGAAGATATGGCAGTCATGATTCTTTAGCCCATACAACCTGCAATCTTTGATATTGACGCATCGAGCTAGATTACTCGCATAATCATCTGAAAATTTAAGATTTTTGCACTATTCACATACATCCTTCAACTGTTTCCTCGTTAAGGTGTAAGATGCTTTCAGCTTTAGAAATTTTTTCAGAGACACTTCAACCAGCTCTAATAGAGGATGCTTACATATATTCTTCATATCCGCTCGAGCCTTATGGTTGTCCTTCACCTTATCCTTGATATCCATAATAGTGTAGAAAATATTATTGAAATATTCTTCTTAATGTGTATGATGTCAAAGTTATGACAGATCAAATTGATGGATCAAGATGGCAATTCTCAGAAGATGCTGCTTCACCCAGTTATGAGTTCTACCAAACCCCCAAGATTTCTGCTTGTCAAATAGTATATCAAACTGGACTTCATCCACTTGAGATACCCTTTGAAACACTTCCATGCCACTAAGTCATGGGGGTGCCTTATCCTTTTCTATTTTCTTCCTCCTAAAACTGTCTCACTACTTTTGAAAAGGATAATGTTCGAGAAGAAATTGACGATGATAATCAAACCAGCAGGACTTACGACCATGCTCAAATTGACATACTTTTGTATTCTCCATGCAATAGGGACATGCTAGCTTCCCATAAGTGCTCTATCCTGACAGCATCCTATAAGTAGGAAAATCGCTAATAGTCCATATTAATATAGCCTTCATTATAAAATTTTGCTTCTTCGATACATCAAATATATATATGCCATCGAACCATAAGAATTTCAGCTTATCAACAAGAGGCCTTAGAAATACATCAATGCTTCTACCAGGATGTCGTGGTCCAGAAATGACTAATGTAAAAATGATGTTATGTTCTGTCATGCACATCCTAGATGGCAGATTATATGAAGTAATAAAGACTGACCAACATGAATAAGGGGCCGCTACATGACTGAACGATGCAAACCCATCCTTAGACAGACCCAGTCGGACATTGCATGATTCCTGAGTAAATAAAAGATGGCAAGCATCAAATTTTTTCCATGTGTCACTGTTTGATGGATGACTCATCATATTGGTGTGCCTGTGAATTTCTTTTTTGTGCATCTCATTTGTCCGGTAGTACTCTTGGACAAGTAGAGCCTCCGAAGCCTAAAAGTGAGAGAAAAGTATCGAAGAACTTTATATAATATATCCTTTTAATTTTTATCCTTTTGCCTCGGCTTAAATCGATTTTTACTGCATATGTCACATGAGCTCTTCAGTTGATCCTCCTTATAGAAAAGCATGCAATCATTACGGCATGCATCTATCTTCTCGTATCCCATGCCTAATCCTTTCATCATTTTCTTTGAAGCATAGAAACTCCCAACAAGCTTCTCATCCTTCGATAGCATCTTTTTTGTTATTGCTATCATCCTATCATAACAATTGACCATCATATTAAGATCGGCCTTTAAATTTAACAACTCTGACACAGCTGATAATACAGTATATTTCACATCTCGATCATAGTGGTTCATCAGCATCTTTCAATATATAATAGAAATCGTCACTGCCAGCTTTTGGATCGTCTTTCATATCCCAAACAAATTCAAGATCAGCTGCATCTATAATCATGTCTACCATTCTATCTGTGTCCCTATCCTACTGACTTCTAACTCTTGTAATTGTTTCCCACATCTCCCGATATAGGGATCAATGCTTGCGATTTGGCATAAATCTACTTCTATACAAATGGATAATTATTGTATCCTTATCAAGTATTTCTCTATTGACACATCGCTTACAAGGATAATGAGTCTCTCTTTGAATTAAAAGTGCAGCATTTCCAAAAGCATAATCACAGAAGTACTTGACATTCTCTTTATATTTAACAGAAATTATTCTATCGACTACTCGACGGTCCATCCAACAACGATCCATGGCCTACAATCTAAGGATTCTACATATACAAATATAAGATAAAATACTTATCAAATATTTTATCATTTAAAATGGCTTACATAATAAATACATCCTATCATCGATTAATAGGTATAGAAGGTCTTATACCATTCAGAAATTGTATTAATTCTATAGGTTAATTACTGTAATCAAATGATATACAATAGGAGCTGAAAAAAATTTTGACGGTATTTTTTTTTAGTTTTTCCTACATGACTGAAGATGTGTGAAGAGAACTAAAGAAAAATATTATCCAAAATTTCTCTCGAACCCTCAACATACCATTTAATTACTGTAATTACTTATAGAATTAATTATAATTTTCAAACTATCCAAGCTTGATAGTCAATTGACCAATATACATAATTCTCCAATCCGTACAAAAATATATAAATATACAGATACCATAGAATATATACATTAATCAAAAGGTGAGTCTATTATTATATGTAATGTAATACTTTTAAAATTTTTAAAATACTGAATTTCTAAGTAAAGGACATCATTACAAACAGGGACGGTCGTGACATGCATCCCGTGTATGCGTACTTGGAGTATGCCAGACGATAAGACAGTATGAGTACACTAGCATGACATCTAGGCAAATCCCATCCTGACTGCTTCAAAGTATCAAGCGAAATTGTAAATAGGATTGAAAACGAGCCGGGTTGGGCCAAGCCACACCCCTTGTTGAGTTTGGTTCGAATTTCTTTTTTTAAAATTTGGACTGGGTCTAGGTCCTGAAATCTAATCATCGAGCTACTCCGGCCATCACTGGAATAGATGAGTAGGCCAGAGCTGGTCCACTGACAATGGATCGGCTCTGGCCCGGCTTCGAACCTTTGTCGTCGAAGACAGTAGAGCTACTTTTGTTGGAGAGCTTCCTTGAGTGGTTTCACCTCTCAAGAATAATATTAATTTTAATATTTTTATGAATAATATTATTAAAATTAATAATATTAATTATAATATTATTAAAATTAATAATATTAAATATAATATTATTAAAATTAATAATATTAATTATAATATTATTAATTTAAATTAATTAAATATTATTAATTTAATTTAAATATTAAATCTAATTTAACTAAATTTTATAAATATTAATTTAAAATATTAAAAAATTTAAAATAATGATATTTGACAACCGCTATGGAGTCATCACTGTTGCCATTGCTAATACTCACCAAACCCACGAAGACGGTGTTGCAGCATGGAGATGGCACTGTGTGATAGGAGAAAAAGGGAGGAGGAAAGAGGAAGGCAGGGGAAAAAGGGGGGAGGTGGGTCGGGGGCTCAGGGAGGTTGTCAGAGGGAGGCGGCCTGGGGGCTGGAGGAGACAGTCGAGGGGAGGTAGGCTGGGGGCTCGGAGAAGCCAGATCCGACAGCGGAGAAAAGAGGGGGACTGGAGACAGTCGGAGGGAGGTGGGCCGGGGGCTCGGGGAGATGTTCGAAGGCTTGGGGAGATGGGCAGTGGCCGGGGTTCACAGTTGGGGGCTCGGAGAGGCGGTAGGCAGTCAGAGGCTCGAGAAAGCGGGATCTGACGGTCGGGGGCTCAGGGAGGTGATCGAGATTTCAAAAAAATGGGATTCAGTGGTAGGGGAAAGAGGGAGATCGGAAGCGGAGGAAAGAGGGGGGCAGCAGCAGGATGAGCCAAAATAAAAAATCGAAAACCGATAGGTGAATTTTTAGGGTTAGTATTAGCGACAGCTAAATTTTCATCGTTATAGCCATCACTAATAACTACAGCGACAGCATTGCCGTCGCTACTACCATCGGTAATATTTTTAGCAATAGGATTATAAATCCGTCGTCAAAGTCCGTCGGTAAAAAAATTTATTAGAGATGGCAAAATTATCATCGATAATGCCGTTGCTAATATCTATTATTAGCGACGGTAAAAATATCATCGTTAATGTCCATCACTAATATCTTAATTTTTTTTAATGAAACATCCATGACTTTAAAAAATTATTGAGCTGCCTTCATTTTTCAACAATCCTATGCAAATGGATGAGAACCAATCTCAAAAGTTATAGACCCAGATGACCACCTATGGTAACTATTAAAAAATCTCTTTGATGTGAGTTGCCTTTAGAATTCTTGAAGCATATATCATACCTTCTTATGCAACATGGAGTTGTACCATAGATACTACATTATTAACCAATTTAGCCATACTTGCCACAGCCAAAACTCCACTGGCATTTCTTATAACAAAATTAGAGCCATCCTAATCATCTTCATTCAATACATCACTATCAAAATTACCCTTAAGAAAAATCCGATCATTTCTTATCTCCCAAATTCAGTACGTCATATAAGACATTAAAACAACCTTTGATCGCCAATTTATTTACCTGATCTCTCCTTAATATTCTAAAGAAAATCATCTAAAGAAGGATTAGGAATAGTTGAAGCATTAGAAACCGTAGCCATTCTCCAAATCTAGATCGCCAATATCTGCAATAGAACACAACATGAGAATTGGATTCCTTCAAGTCATGATAGAGGTCATAGGAATATGTAAACCATGCTGATATAAAATATCCCGACATGCACCGCGATTCCATGCTAATTTCCACATTAGAAAAGCAATCTTGGGATGAACTCCAATCCTCTAGATCCTACCAATGTTTTGAGCTAATGGAGCTTTATATCTGAAATACTTATAAAGATTGGCAACCCTAAACAATAGCTCCCTTGAAGGTCTCCATCCCATCCTATCAACATTATCTCCACCAGATATAAAAACTAAAAAATTTTCTCAACCAAAGTCTCAAATAAATACTGATATATAATTGGAGCATTCCAACCATTGACATCAGGCATACTAAGCTCACTCACCTTAAAATTTTGTCGAGATACATAATCAACCAAAGTAGGCCCGTATCTAATGAGAGCAGAAAGGATCCAAGGATCCAAAATTCCATCAATAGATGTCATATTGCCCACAATCCACTAAAATTAGATAGAATCGATGGAGCAAAAGAACACAATTTCTTCTAGAGAAATGAGCTATTTTGTGGGCACATGGGGAGCATAGAGATGATTTGGAAATCATTATATAAAGATGAGAACTATCAGTGGTATCCATGATATGGTGAACATATTGCGGATACTCATGAAGTTAATATGGATCCAACATAATGCAAGGATTGTGTCGAGCATGAGGAAATCAATCTCACTCACAACCGATCTCTGGATAAATCGAGCTACATGCAGAATGGAGACTTACTATAATATTTGTTAGGATTTGACGTCTCAAGATTCAGCCCATATTGAGCCCACAACGAGGTTCGTGGCGAAAAACGGAGTCCAATGAGACCAAGATCACCTGAAATAGAGCTCGGATGGAGGAGATACGGCTTTTGAAGTCGGCACGAGATTCGAGGCGGTGGAACACACAGGACGCGCGACCCACGCGGGCGGGCGGCCCAGGCAGGCGCACGGCCTAGCTGGGCGCACGGCCCAGGCGCGTGCAGGCCCGCGCGTGGGAGCGGGCCGGCCCAGGCCCAGCGGCCTGCTGGCCCTTTGCCCCGGTCTACCGTGGACCGGGCGATCCACGGTTGGGCCTGTGGACCGCGCGGGCGTTTCCCACGTATTTCGCGTGGTCCACGGCACTATTTCGTGGACCGATCATGATCGGAGGGTGTGGGTTGATCTGTTTTTTGATCCGATGGTTCAGAACCTGATTTGGGTTGATTAAGGACTCTTAAACCTAATCTAATTGGGTTTTAACCCTTTAAAAGGGCCTGTGCGTGAAACAGAGATGAGGCGGTTCGGTTTTTTGCACCGTACGAGCCGTACGAAACCCGAGAGAAGAGAGAGACGGATCGGTTTTTACGTCGTACGAAGCCGTACGAAATCCAGAGAGAGGAGAAAGTGCTGAGAGAGAAGGAGTAGGAGGCTTCTGGACAGCGGTCGCCAGGCACTTCAGGAGTTCAGGGGGTCTTCCAAGAGAGAGAAAGCTTTTGTGAGGGAAACTTCAGGTGAGAGAAAATTGGATGTACAAAGGTTGAGGGTGAGGTCTCCTCTTGTAAAATTTTCTTTTTCATAGTGAAGTTTGCATGCCCCGTGGAGGCGAGCCCTTTTGTGGCTGATCCACGTATTTTGATTGTTTTTCCTTTTGTTTTGTTTCTTCTTTCTTCCTGCTGCATCACGTGGTATTGAAAGGATCTTGGGAGGTGATGTCCTAGCCAGACATCCACCCAACAAGTGGTATCAGAGCAAGGCGGTACAAAGATGCAGATTGCAGTGGTGGTGAGCAAGACTGAAGATGGAAAAGACAGGAACAATCAAGATGGAGATCAACAAGTTTGATGGTAAGAGCAATTTCTCCTTGTGGCAGGCAAGGGTGAAGGACGTGCTCATCCAACAGGGGTTGATCGATGCTCTCTTGTGCGATGAGAAGCCGACCACCATGGAGGTGCGGGATTGGAAACGGCTACAGATGCAAGCGGTGAGTACCATCCGCATGTACCTGATGGATGAGGTGGTGATCCATGTGCTGAGCGAGACTTCCCCAATGGTGCTGTGGTCGAAGCTCGAGGAGTTGTACATGGCGAAGTCTCTCACCAACACACTTTTTCTCTGGAGGCAGTTTTATCAACTGTGGATGACTGAGGGACAGAGCTTGCAGGAGCATTTGAGCCACTTCCAAAAGATCCTCACCGACCTCCTCAGCGTTGGCGAGAACGTTGAGGAGAAGACCAGAGCGCTGATTTTACTGGCGTCGCTTCTCCCTTCGTACGAGTCCTTGATGACTGCTCTTCTAGTGGGGAAGAGCACTATCAAGATGGACGAGGTCACCACGGCGATACTCCAGAACGAGGTTCTCAAGAGGGAGAACCCAGCTTCGAGCTCAGGTGGCGGTAGCTCAGCTTTGGTGGCTTCTGGAAGAGTAGGAGGCGGTAGACGAAGCGACAGGAGATCGCAACGAGGGCAGTCCAAGTCCAGGAGGAACTTGAGCAAAATCAGGTGTTACCAGTGTGAGGAGTTGGGGCATCTAGCCAGAGATTGCCCTCAACTTAAAAATCGGACGGTGGCTGCTGTAGCAACGGCCGACAGTGATTCAGATGGAGATGTCCTGGAGATATCTGATGAGGTATCTACTTCTTTCCAGCAGTGGATATTAGATTTTGCATGCCCCTATCATGTATGTTGCAGAGAGGAGCAGCTTGACTCCCTGGAGGATAGTGAGGGCACTGTATATCTGTCGGATGGATCGAGCTGTGCGATCAGAGGTATTGGGACGGTCAGCTAGAGGACACATGACAGTGCAGTGAGGAGATTGGCGGAGGTCCGATACATACCCGATTTCAGATGGAATCTTATCTCACTTAGCAGACTGGATTTGAGAGGCTACAGGATGGTAGCTGGTGGAGGAATCCTGAGGGTGTTACGCAGTGATAGGATTGTGCTGGAGGAGAAGAAAGGGAGCAGAGGACATTATTACCTGGCAGGGAGCCCAGTGCGAGGTGGAGCTTCGGGAGCCAGGTGGAGCCCAGAGCGAAGTGGAGCTCTAGGAGGCGGATCGGGCACGAGACAGGAGACTCGGGAGGATGAGAGGCGACGTCGCAATGTGAGATTCCTATTGCCATAGGATGATGCCCCGAGCAGGTCTTAGGTCAGAAAAAGTACAGCATACGATGGAGATGGGATCGAGCGGCCTGGCTCAACTTCCATGTTTGTCCATCCATGATCAGCAGGCGATTGCCCCAGGGCATGGGGGCGAGAAGATCTAGAAGCTCTCGCATGTTTGCCCATCCATGATCAGCAGGCGATTGCCCCAGGGCATGGGGGCAAGAAGATCCAGAAGCTCTCAGAGTTTGGAAAAGGTCGAATATCGAGTCGAGGTGGAGATTGTTAGGATTTGATACCTTGAGATTCAGCCCACATTGAGCCCACAGCGAGGTTCGTGACGAAAAACGGAGTCCAACGAGATCAAGATCACCTGAAATGGAGCTCGGATGGAGGAGATACGAGCTTTTGAAGTCGGCACGAGATTTGAGGTGGACGCGTGACCCACGCGGGTGGGCGGCCCAGGCGGGCGCACGGCCCAGCCAGGCACGCGGCCCAAGCGCGAGCAGGCCCGCACGCTGGAGCTGGCCGGCCCAGGCCCAGTGGCCTGCTGGCCCTTTGCCCCGATCCACCGTGGACCGAGCGGTCCACGGCTGGGCCTGTGGACCGCGCGGGCGTTTCCTATGCTTTCGCACGGTCCACGACACTATTCTGTGGACCGGTCACGATCGGAGGGTGTGGGTTGATCTATTTTTTGATCCGACGGTTCAAAATCTGATTTGGGTTGATTAAGGACTCTTAAATCTAATCTAATTGGGTTTTAACCCTTTAAAAGGGCCTGTGCGTGAAACAGAGATGAGGTGGTTCGGTTTTTCGCGCCGTACGAGCCTTATGGAACCCGAGAGAAGAGAGAGGCGGATCGGTTTTTGCACCGTACGGAACCCAGAGAGAGGCAAAAATGCTGAGAGAGAAGGGGCAGGAGGCTTCTGGACAGCGGTCGCCAGGCACTTCAGGGGTTCAGGGGGTCTTCCAAAAGAGAGAGAGCTTTTGTGAGGGAAACTTCAGGTGAGAGAAAATTAGGTGTACAAGGGTTGAGGGTGAGGTCTCCTCTTGTAAAATTTTTTTTTATAGTGAAGTTTGCATGCCCCGTGGAGGCGAGCCCTTTTGTGGCTGATCCACGTATTTTGATTATTTTTTTTTTGTTTTGTTTCTTCTTTCTTCCTGCTGCATTGTGTGGTACTGAAAGGATCTTGAAAAGTGGTGTCCTGGCCAGACATCCACTCAACAATATTAAGGATTGAAACGAGGATTGATGCCTCATAAAATGGAATCCCATCTTGTGTTTAAAATTGCAACTACTGTTCAGTAATGCCTGGTGTGCGTGTGTGTGTAAAGAAAGAGAGAGATAAAGAGGGACTGAATTATATCAAATAATCTCTACTCAACTCAGATCTAGTCAAGTTTAAATTGAATGATAAGAATTGTACATTGATGATATGATTTATTGGATTTGATCTATTGTCTCTAATTTGCTTGCATACCAAAATTATATGATTTGAAGATGGCTAGCTTATGTATCAAGCGGTCAAAAATAGATAATGTAAATATTTATTTTTGATCACTTAATGTATAAACTAGAAATTTCTAAAGCATATAATTTTGATATATAAGCAGTCTAGAAGTAGTAAATCACATCTAATTACTTAGATTATCTATATGGGACCACTATAAGAATATTAAATATTAGCGACGGTATTAGTGATGGCAAAAAATTTTGTTGCCAATAATACCTTTTAGCCACCACAAAATCGATCAAAAATTTTACTGTCACTAATACTATTAGCAATGGCAATATAATTATTAGCAACGGCATTTGCCGTCACAAAAAATATTTAAATATTTTAATTTTTATAATATTTAAATAAAAAATAATTATTAGCAATAGCGAATTTGGGTTATTAGCGACGAAAATCTTGTCATCGCTAATAATTTTTTAAAAAAATTTGAATAATAATTTGAAAAAAATATTTTTTTTACAAATATTATTAACGATTGAATTAGCGACGGTGATATTTTTTCATTACTCATAATCCAAAAAATGATTTGGATTCAATTCGAATCCAATTCGAACTCGATTCAAATTTAATTTGAAATCCTGTCAAACCTAATTTAATTAGACTTTGAATCCAAATCCTACTGAGATTATAAAGTCCAATTAGTCTTAAAATAAATCAAGATTAATTAAATTAAATTTGATTTAAATTAATTAAAAAAAATTATTTTTAATTTGGATTCAATTCGAAGTCAATTTAAATTTGATTCAAATCTAATTCGAAATCCTATTAATTCTAATTCAATTAGATTTTGAATCAAAGTTCTACTTGAATTATAAAATCTAATTACCTTCAAATTAAGTTAAGCTTAATTAAATTTAATCTGGTTTAAATCAATTAAGAAAAAATTATTTTTAATTTGGATTGAATTTGAATTTAATTCGAATTCGATTCGAATCCAATTTAAAATTCTGTCAAATCTAATTCAATTGGATTTTGAATCCAGGTCCTAATTGGATTGTAAAACCCAATTACCCTCAAATTAAGTTAAGCATAATTAAATTTAATCTGATTTAAATCAATTAGAAGAAAATAATTTTTAATTTGGATTTAATTCGAATCCAATTCGAATCTGATTGGAATTCAATTCGAAATTCTATCAAATCTTATTCAATTAGGCTTTGAATCCAAGTCTTATTTGGATTATAAAACCCAATTAGCTTCAAATTAAGTCAAACCTACTTAAATTAAATCTAATTTAAATCAATTAAGACTTAATCCATGATTCAATTCGAATCCAATTCAAATCTGATTTAAATCTAATTCGAAATTCTATCAAACCTAATTCAATTAGACTTTGAATCCAAGTCCTACTTGGATTATAAAATCCAATTAGCCTCAAATTAAGTCAAGCTTAATTAAATTAAATCTGATTTAAGTCAATTAAGACTTGATCCATGATTCAATTCGAATCCAATTCGAATCTAATTTGAAATCTTATCAAACCTAATTTAATTAGACTTTGAATCCAAGTCTCACTTAGATTATAAAATTTAATTAACCTCAAATTAAGTCAAATATAATTAAATTAAATCTAATATAAATTAATTAGGATTTGATCTATGATTCAATTTGAATTGGATTCGAATCGAAATTCAGATCCGATTCAAAATCTTGTCAAACCTAATTCAATTAGGCTTTGAATTCAAATCTTACTTAGATTATAAAATCCAATTAGCCTCAAATTAAGTCAAGTTTAATTAAGCTAAATTTGATTTAAATTAATTAGAACTCGATCTGTGATTCAATTCGAATCCAATTTGAACCCGATTCGAATTCAATTCAAAATCTTGTCAGATCTAATTTAATTAGGCTTTAAATCTAAGTCCTACTTAAAATATTAAAATCCAATTATACTCAAATTAAGTCAAACCTAGTTAAATTAAATATAATTTAAATCAATTAGGACTTGATCCTTAAATTAATTAAATTCAAAAATTTAATAAAATCCAATAATAAATTTTAACCACCCAAAAAATAATCAAGGAAAAAATAATATTAAAATTTAATAGTATTAAGATGGCATTAGTGATGGAATAATTTAACGTCGCTAATAATTTTGAAAAAAATATTATTTTTAAAAATTTTGAAAAAAATATTATTAAAATTTAATATTTTAATAAAAAATTAATAGTATTAGTGACGGCGAATGGGTATTAGTGATGGAAACTACCGTCGCTAATATTTTGACACATAAAATAATATTTTACCGATCGTAGTACCTATGGCAAGATATAAAATAATATTTTATCGATCGTATTATCGATGGCCATCTTGCCATTGGTAATAATCCCGCTAAAATAAATCCCCAGCCTACTGGAGGGAAAAAAATTTCACGCTCGTTCTCCTCCTTCCTGCGAATCTCCTCTCATTCTCCTCCTTTCTGACTTTCCCCACCTCGTCGGTACCTCCTCCTGATCGATGGTGACTCTCCTCCCTAGTGCATCCTTCTCGGTGTTTCTCGCTCCCTGTGTATCCTCCTTCCTGATGTCCCAACTCCACTGATGCCTCCTACGCTGCGGCCTTGAGCTTGTCGCCCCGACCCTGCCTCGCTTACGGCCTCCTCGACCCCACTGGCGCCTCCTACGCTGCGGCCCCGAGCCCGCCGCCCTGGCCCCACCTCACTCGTGATCACCCCGACCCTACTGGTGCCTCCTACATTACGGCCCCGAGCCAGCTGCCTCAGCCCCACCTCACCCGCGGACACTCCGACCCTACTGGCGCCTCCTATGCCGTGGCCCCACCTCACCTGCAGCTGCCCTGACCCCGTCGGTCGGACCCTGCAGCCCTTGCCACCCCGGCCTCCCCGTTGGCCAGACCACGCGGCCCCTGCCCCACTGCCTCTAGCCTACGGCCTCGACCTTATGGCTCCTGCCCTGCGGCCCCATCTTCGCACGAGTGTGCTATTGTGAGTATTACCGATGGCTAATGTTGTCTAATATTAGTGATGGCATTAGCGACAGCTAGTGCCATCACTAAAAATTAATTAAATATTGATTTAATTTATTAATTAGATAATTAATTAATTAATTAGATGCACGGGATTTAGATCTTGGCATGTAGAGTGCTCGAATCGAGGGAAGGTGCTGGGCAGCATTGGAAACATGAGGCCGGGGTGTGCTCGAGCCTCAGGTCATGCTGGTGTCTAAAGCATCTAGCCCTTGCATGCCCTATGTGCTCAAACTGATGGAAGGTACCGGACAATATTAATTATATATTAATTTTAATAAAATTTACATTGTATGGAGTGATAGACCCATCAGTTGATTAATGTACATATTCTAATATATCCGTATATTTATTTATTTTTATATGGATGAAAGAATTATGTATATTAGTCAATTGATTGTCTACTATAGATAGTTTGGAAAATACAAATAATTCTATAGATCATTAGAGTAACCAAATGGTATACTGAGGGTTTGAAAAAAATTTCGGACAGTATTTTTTTTTATTTTTTCTATCCAGGATCTTTTTAATTACTTATCTTGCATCATTTTAAATCTTATATTGCCATCTATAATTATATAATTAATTTGATAAATCTATTTTTTTTTATTTTTAGAGAGCATACATCATGTCTTTCAAAGGCCAGAGCGGCGTCAGTCGAGGACAGAGCTCTCGAGGAGAGAGCGATCACACAGCCAACTCGTATGGTTTTGCACCTTTTACATCAGACGATAAGCTCTAACACTTTATATCTTCTCATTTATGTTATTTTATTATTTGTTAACTAATATAACATTCTTTGTATTAGATATTTTACGTTTAGATTCGAAGAACAGGAGGTCACCAATGACCTCATAGTCGCATGCAACAGCGACCGCCGACTCTTGGACACTGTGCCATGGTCAAGAACCTATTCGGCTCATGACACTTTCGACTTGACTGGAGGATAGAGAGATCATCCATATCCAGAGCTGCTCGTAAGTACTACATGCTTAATTAATAAGTTTAAAATTTAATAATTTTAGAGTTAACATTTATTCTTCAAAATTAATTTTACAGCACATTCAGAGAGCCTTCTACATCTTGTGTCATTATCGGGATCATACGCCAATTGATGTCGGGACTAGTGAACGAGTTATCAAGTTGACTATCGGGAGCTCGTGATGCAGTCTGAGAGATATTTCTGATAAGTTAAAACTAGTTTAATTTTTAAATTCTTGATATGTTGGTATTTTAATTAAATATTAATACACGCTTGCTTCTATCTTATAGGAGTACTATTGATTCGAGACTCCCTAGGATGAGGAGGCTAGTCGTTGAACCTTCGAGGAGGTGGCCACACGGAGGCTCTGAGATAGCCTCTACAGTCTCAGGCAGTTTGCCATCTAGCACTCCGGTTCTCAGTCACCATCGGACAGGAGGTCCTTCACGGATCACTGGATACGGACAGATATATGGCAGGCTCTCTGCGATCAGTGGAGCAATGAGGAGTACTCCAGTAGGCGACAGAGGGTCCGATATAATCAGATCACCCAGTAGGATCTAATCAGGCACATGGGTGGCTCGATCGGCACATATATTGTGGCCAACATACTGGTAAGAAATATATATCAAAACTCTTCACTAAAATTATAAAAATTCTTATATGCATGTTTTAATTAATTTAATTTTATTATTTACTTATTGTAGACATGGCAGTTGGATCGTCCACCAGACTAGCTACAGTTATAGCAGGCCACACATCAGTCTAGGAGGATTGGTGACTATTTGGATTCTACATCATGACAGAGCATGATAAGAACTTTAAACTTTATATACTAATTTAGTTGTTACATAATCAGATTTTTATATTAGAACTAATGTATTTCTAAACTATGCAGACACGTTACACAGCGTACGTTGCTGAGAGGTACAACAATGACCTATCTTCTCAGCCCCCTTTGATCTTGAGGGATGACTTAGCGCCATCGGGGGGGTGAGTAGGAGCCGGATCATAAGATTCGACTACAGCTTCGATCCTCTACCGACTCGATATCCTTCAGCATCCTCACTGGCCTCGACATCCCAGACCTAGAGCAATGCACACATGGAGGAGGTCGTGCAGAGGCTTCTGAGCCAGCGACCTCAGAGCCTCCTGGATGTCATCCGCGATACGGTCGTAGAACTTCTTTGGGATCCGCAGCTATGCAACCGACTAGGCTCATCATTCCAGCCATCACATCAGATAATTATATTACTAAATTTTTTTACTTGTTTTAAGTTTTCATATTTAGAAACTTCATATATTTAGGTTTAAGTTCGGAAAGAGGATCTAAGGGCTAAAAACTAAATCTAATCATCCAATCGATGGGTTAGGAGTGTCTATAGCTTCGTATCATCAAATAGAACATAATCGAAGGAGTGTATCGAAAGATATACCTTCATGTCGAAACTTATTAATATTATTTTATTTTTTTCATTACAGAATACTGAGACATCCAGCTCTCATTCACTAGTTGCTAGAGAGGAGCAGGCGGACGATGATGAGGATCGGATCTGATTTTTTTTTTGATGTAT
Organism: Elaeis guineensis; assembly: GCF_000442705.2. NCBI lineage: Eukaryota > Viridiplantae > Streptophyta > Magnoliopsida > Arecales > Arecaceae > Elaeis > Elaeis guineensis. The sequence continues at coordinate 132,546,966 of NC_025996.2, forward strand.
TGTATTATTTTGATATTGATTGTAAAAAAAATTATATAATTTATATTTTTAATATAATATAATTAATTTTTAATTTTTGATTGTCATATTATCTTTGAATTTTAATTATAACAGGTATTAGGAACCATAATTCATTATGATTAATTAAAATAAATTTTAAAAATATTATTATTAATTTTTTAAAAAAAATAAAATTAAGTATTAGCGACGGTATTAATGACGGATATGCCGTTGCTAATATTTATTAGAGACAGCATTAGCAACGATAACGCCATCGCTAATATTTTTAAATTTTTTATTTAATTTAAAAATTAAAAATAAAATAGAGACAGCATTAACGGTGGCATTATTGATCGCTAATAATTATTAGCAACGGTATTAGCCATAAAAATACCATCGCTAATATTTTTTAATTTTTTTAAAAAATTTAATTTAAAAATTAAAAAATAATTAACAATGAAATTTTTTCATCGCTAAAGCCATCGTTAATAGCCTTATTAGCAACGGCTTAGATTTCTATCGCTAATAAGGGTATTTAGCAACCAAGATTTTTCAGTTTGACTGTTACGATAGAATTAGCGACAGCGAGGTTATTGATGACGGCAATCAAACTATTAGTGATGGTAACTAGCTGTCACTAATAGTCTGAATTCTTGTAGTGGACCTCCATTATCCTTGTAGAATTAATCTGATCTGAGTAGAGATTCACTCGAGTATAGTTAAGTCTATCTATGTATATAGAGATAGAGTGAGAGAGGTAGAAATGGCTACATGAGTGGATTTGCACTCAGATCTGGTTAAGTTTAAATCGAGCAATAAGGATCCCATATCAATTATCTGGGCCATTAAATATAATCTATAATTTTTAAAATATTTAATTATATATATATAATAATAAAATATAATATAATATGATATCATTTAGATTATCCAATTTTTGACCGCTTAATATATAGATCAACAATCTTTAAATTATATAATTTTTTGTATGTAAATAACTTACAGATGGTTGGTTAATTCTAATGACTCGAATCATTAATGTGAAATCCTCATTGTTTGATATGGATTTAGATGGATTTTAGTGGAGATCTACTTGATTGCAGCCAAATTCATATTTCTCTCTCTCTTTCTCCCCGCCACCACCTTCCCCCCCCCTTCTATACACACACATATACATTGGGTTTATTTGATCTATAGTCTTCCAAACACACATCATGAATGATGTGGACTTTGATCTGGAGCTGAGGCGCCAACTCAAACAGATTCTGATTCGAAAAGACTACTCTGAGGCACTATCATGAATGAAAAGTCTAACCTTCTTTCCACTAAAACTCGTTGATAAATTTGAGCAATCTTTTTGCATTCTAGTACCAAAAAAAGGGATCTCCCTCGCTGCTTTCCACTGCTAAGAGAAAGAAGGGAACACAAGAATCTTTTAAGTTATCAACATAAATAGAGAGATTCTCCGAATCAAAATTTAGAGAAATTATTAAATAAATCAGGTCTACTGTAAACCTAGAGTGAAATCACCATAGATAAATTTATTTCATCTTAAGATGAAATTATTAGATAGATTCATTTTACCCTAGATCCTCAATGGATTGTTCCATCTAATAATTTCTCCAAATTATATTCATGTAAACAAAATTGCTCAAGCTTATTTTGCACAAAATATTACAAATGATAAAATGAAGGTGATATTACAAGAAAACTGATACAAACTCTCATCTTATAACTCACCCTTACCATCGTCTACATTACCACATCTTTTTTTCTTTCATATATTAGTCTGTTTGCACTGCAATCAATCTATAAAATTTTATATTTTTTATTTCTTTAGTTTTGAGCTTTTTAATTTTTAATTTTTTTATTTTTTGATTCGCTGGGGAGAAATTAGAAGGTGGGGGTGAGGATGTTGAGAAGAGAAACTCTAGTATTAACCAGAGTCCGAAATACCCTCTCACTGCTGCTCTCCAACGCCTCGATGCACTCCTCCAGCTTCTCCAACTTCGCCAACGCCGCGCCCCGCCACGCCGCCGCCTTCTCCCTCTCCTTCTCCCTCCCCCTCATCATCGCCTTCGCCCTCGCTGTCCACCTCAGCACCGCCGCCCCCCACGTCTGCCTCCCCGTCCCACGCGCCGCCGCCGCCTCCGTCGCCACCCCCGACGTCGCCGCTACCCCCACCATCACCGCCGCGGACGCCGCCACCGCCGCCACCGTCACCTTTCTCATGATCCCCGCCATGTCCACCCCCTCACTGTCCTCCTCCTCCTCCTCCTCCTCCGCTATTGCCGGCCACCTCCCGACGTCGTGGATGCCGGCAGCGAGGCGGATGAATTCCTTCTCGGCGCGGCGCTGGGCCCGGACGGCGGAGGCGAAGCGGGGCTCGTCGTTGCGGCGGAGGGCGACCTGGGCATCGGCCTGGTAGCTCTTGAGCTCGGTCAGGGCGGCGCGGAAGGATCCGTGGGTGTCGGCGAGGCGGAGGAAGTCGTCGAGGAGGCGGTCGGTCCAGGGTGAGAGGCGGCGGCGATGGAGAGGTTCCTGGGCCTGGGGGAGGAATAGGAGGTCCGCGAGGGCTGCGAGGAGGGCGTCAAGGCGTTCGAGGCCGGCGGCGATCCAATTCGGCGACCCACACAGCGGCCGCGGCGCTGCGTGCCACGCCCGGAGGCCGCGGATGTTGTGGTCGAGGTGGGAGACGGCGGGGTGGAAGCGGCACGAGAGGCTCGAGCAGCGCACGGGTTTCCGGTGCCGGGGGTTCGGAGGGGCGCAGCGGGGAATAGGGAAGGATAGGGAGCGGCGCATTCCGCCCACCATTTTGTCTTCCCCACCCTCGTTATTCACGATTTATTCAGGAATAGAGTTGGAATACGGGGTGGGTGAGCGAGAATAGAGGTGGGAGAGGTTTATATAGGGGTGGGCGGAATAGGAGAACAGCACAATGGAGGGTAGGGGGGAGGAATTCTTGGATAGGCTTACTCTATCGTATATGCTATGGACAAAGTCAATAAAAAAAAATTATCACATCATTATTTTGAATTAAATTTTTAGCTTTTTGTTTACTATTTTTCCTGCTTTCCTATTGGCTGTTTGATTCTTTGGCCATTAGAGTTGGTTTTTATTCCTGCATATATTTATTCAGAATTTGCAGACATTTACACTTATAATTTACACATATTTTCCTAGTTTTGCACAACATATATTATCTCCACACACAAATTATATCTTTGTACACACAACTATTTGTAATTGTCTACAAAATTGGATATAAATGTGTGTCGAGAAAGACTAAAAATTAAACAATTTAAGAATTATGGGACATGAATTAAACTCTTGGTCGACATAGGTTAAATATCAAATGATTGTAGGTCAAATAAATGGGTGTCAATTATCTTTTTCTATTCATTTTGAGCAGGAGGGGCGTTGCATGTGGTAGTGGATGTGGATGGATGGATGGGTGCATCTGATTTCTAGTTAGGTTAGTGATGTGATGAAGAAAAATGTTATATGATTTTTATGATTATGTGATCATGTTATAAGCATATCATGGATATAAAAAAGTATGATCTCATGTCAAATTAATTTTGTGTGCTATGGAGTCGGGAGACTAGCTAATGTAGATAGTTAGGCATGTGATATGTAGGGATGATATATCCATTTAACAATTGGATCAAGATATAATTTGATCTATTTAACTTATTTAAGATTTATTTGATCCTGTTAAAATTTATTTGACCTGTTTTTATCCTGTTTAACCTGACTCGGCAATAGTAGGACAAACTCTGAATGAACAAAAACTAATCAAGAAATCTATATTCACATTGTCTTCCCATCAACCGATCACCAGCATAATTTGCTTCTCTGAAAACATAACATGAAAACGTAATATGTGCTGAAGAAATAGAGTTTGGATGTAGCTGGATGATCAATCAAAGTTTTGAGCCCTCTATTTTCTGAAACTCTCTAGAAACTTATGGTTGTTACAACATACTTGGATTTGAGTACTATTTAAGCAGCCCATGGATATTGTGGAGACGAATCATTCATTTAAAGGCGCTCTTCAATTAACAAACTTTTTTCTCTGTTTACTATTATTTTTACTTGTCATTTTTCCTGTATATCTTATATTTTGCAAGCTATCAATTGTCAAAAACCATAGAAACAATAGTACAGGGAGAAAGAAAAGGGCAAAAGGGAAACATAATAATAATACTAAGCCCAGCCACTCCAACCATTTCCACTATCGTAACATAATGATATCATATAAGGTCAGAAGGACACATAACCAGCCGCTATTAATGATATCATGGACACTACAACCATTTCCAAAACAGCCCCATCAAGACAGGCTTGTTACCATTCTTAGATCTATCAGACCACGTAATTTTGTGCAAGAAGAAGGGTATCTAGTGGAAAAAACAGTGGCAAAATGAAGCCATTTTTCTCTTCCAAAAATACCCTCGCACCAGCACGGCTATCTAGCAAAACTGGCCCCTCATTTCCACTTTGTACAGGGATAACAAGTGGAAACTAGGTGCCATATATACCAACTTCCACAGATGCCATGCATGAAGGTGTGGATGCATGAATTAATGCTGATGTTATTGATGCTTCTACGTTTAAAGACTAGTCCTTTATTTTCTTCCAAATATGTTCCAATTCCACTGCATTTGAATTATACTTTCGCAGAATGGAAATGGTGCATGCTCTGGGAGTTAATAGGCTGCCTTATTGCAAGTTGTCATGACCGTTCATGTTATAGGTGGCAAATTGGGATACAGCCCATTATGTGCTTCCAAAACTAAATAGCATCTAGAAAAAAAAAAGTTAATAATATGATGACAAATATTATGTTCAATGGTTTGATAGTGTTAATATGACTTTAATAGAGAAGTATAACTAGATGTGTCAATCTGGGCAGATCGATTAGGTCGAGTCAGATATGGATCAGATCAGATACGGACCAGATCAAAAATATATCAACCCAAATCTGATGTGTTTGTTAAATCACTCAAAAATTCAAATATCAACCTAATTTATTTATTGAATAAATAATTCAATCCAATCCATAATAGGTCAAATTAGGTTAACCGGATTAAACATATTAAGTAGGTTTTTAATGGGTTAAAAATAAATTTAAACAAGTTAAATAGGTTGAGTAGGTCCTAAGATTATTGTTATTTGCATTCTCATTAATTCATGCATCCTTTGTGTTTTTCCTCTTACTTATACCAAAAAAGAATCCTATGAAGACACCCATATTATAGAGCAAATTGATTTAGGCAAGTCAAATAATAAATAACTAGTCCCTAACCGAATAAATGGCTAGTAGATTGACTTCAATGAATTATCATGCAAAATATAGTAATTTCATAGGTGCACAAAAGGTAAAACAATATGATAGAATTAGGTCAAATATCATTCGACAAGTATGCTTAAAATCATAAAAAAAATGTAGGCCTAGATAAGTAAGGTATATGGTGACCAGGACATGGAGCGAATACATGACTATATGCAATGATATGCTATTCTCATGGCCATATATGGCTAACCTCATTAGGTCATGCATTATACACGTGGACATATGGTGGTGCACCCCAAAAATTTAATTTATTTATTTAAAAAAAAAAAACTATAGAAACCTCAAAATTTACCAAGATCGATAAGGGTTTCTAACAACTCTCCACATATTGTTGAATTTTGAAAGGAAGAAATGGGGTGATATAATGTACCAGCTCTTCAATGAAAGATGCCTTCTGGTCTTGAACCTTCATCTAATGTTGGCAGGCTTCAACGCATATAGGGTCCTATGTGACCTAGGCCTTGGACTTTAGCCCTGGTATGCAGGTTGCCAAGTTAGATTCTTTCGGGTGGCAGGTTGCAGTCATGCTTCAATGTCATGGGTCTCATGAGTGCTCTATAAAATAACCTAATTCTCATTGGTTGCAGCCTCAATTGTACTCATACAGATGAGCTACTTAAGGGTATCCCAGGAGACACACCTTGCCCTTTAGGCCTTGAACTCTTTCAAAGCATATGCATTTCCTCTGACCGTTGCAGTGGAGGAATGACACCATAGTGATGGTTTATGAGCAGAGGATTTTCCAATTTCAATGCTCCAACCAATCATCAATTGAACCTACTTCACAGGATTTCCATTTAGATAGGTTGAGTTGCTACTACAGATGACCATCTAAAGGCATTTAATGCCATCCTCTTGATGAATTATGGACCAGCCTCCTCGGATCTCTTAGTAAATGGATCAGCTATGTTCTTCATAGAGATAATAAATGTACTTTCTGATGACTACATCAGCGTCCCTAAAATCCTTAATATGCTTATATCTAACCCTAATAAATCAGCTAGGTTTGAAGTTATCCTTTACCGTAGCTATAGCAGCTTGGTTGTCATAATTCATAGACACTACTAAAATTGGTTTTATTAATAAAGGTAGATCAATTAAAAGATGACCCACACATTCTGCCTCTCTACTGGCAATCTCAAGTGTCTGTTTGCCATTACATGTTAGAACAAACCCTTACTATCATGCTCCAAATCCATAACATAATACAAGAATGCTACCAAAGGGTATTGCCCTCGATAACACAAAGTCAACAATCATAATCTCAAATGAAATAAAAGATCTAAATCCATCATCCATTAAATAATTAAATAAAATCTGGATCAAAGTGTCTAAGCCCAAATTTAAATATCAAAATTTATTTTTCAAAAACTTATAACATTATTGACTACAAGTCCATAATCAATCAATAAATAAAATTCTTCGGTAAAGTCAAAAGCTTGCTAGTGTGAACATCAAGTTTGGATCATCCTTCATTTCTAATGACCTTATTCATCTAAAAAAAATAAAAATCAAAAGAGATGTGAACTACGTAGCAATAAATAAATCTTACACTAACTTATCGGATTAAGCATAAATTTTTTTCATGCAAAGAGAAGCCATAAAGCCAATAATACATGTATAAATTATGAATATTTTATAAATATAATTTCAAGTATATAATATACATTACTTCATGAACATATATCATTTTGTCAATTTGTAGTGCAAAACATTACTCTCAGACTAAATGCTAAGATCATTTTATACTCATGATAGAGCCATAATCATGATCTATAGTTCGTATGCAACCTTTATGCCTATTGGCACGGCCTTAATTCATAGCCATAGTTCATATGCCAACTTTATACCTGCTGACAGGACTTTAGCCATAGCCTATATATAGCTATTTGAGAATCTTTAGCCATATTTTTGCTAAATTATATTTCTTTCTACTATATGTTCTTAAAATGTATTTTCTTAAAATATACATACAAAAATAGGATTTATATATCATTAATAGGAAAAAACTCATATAAACATACTTTTCATTAAAAAAATATAAATTTTATAAATATGAAATTCATAGTTCATAAGCCAGCTATTAATATTAAAATATGCATGGAAGCATTGTTTTTGTAAGAACCCGATTTTCCCACACAGATCTTAAAGCAAACAAAAAAAAAAGCAGAGAAAAGCCTAAGACAAAGACTCCCAATGGGAGTCTTCTTCTCCCCTATGTCCGACTAAGAATCAAACTCCTAAAGGCTGCCATAAATCCTTAGGAGTCCTCTATAAAACTCCCCCTCTCCCCTCCAAAGCAAGCCACAACAAGCATCGATCTTCTTTCCTCTTTTATCTTTCTTTTCTCCTGTTGAAGCCATAGATACTCTCACCCTATCCATCTAAAATCCTCGTCAGAGATCTTACCAGAGCCTGAGGTAAGATCGTCCCCTCTTCCTATCTATCTTCTCCTTCTTCTCATATTATTGTGCACAGCCATCGATCGTCAGATTCATCGAAAAAGCCACCAAAAGTAGACACCCTATTTTTTCTATTTGGTCGAGCCTTATTTTTTCTTTTTTTCCGACCATCGGCACCATCGCCCTTGGTGCTGCACCCTCAGATCGTGACATCTTGCCCATTTACTATCTTCTCTGGAGGTTTTGGCCATCGATGATCAGTCGATGATCAAAAAAATAAAAAAAAAGGGGTGGTCCCTTGCTTTTCTAAATTTTATTGTTTCTTTTATTGATCAACCGACGGTCACTTGCCACTGGCCATCCACTGCTGTCACCCACTGTCGACCACCTATGTTGCCACCTGTTGCTCCAAGAATTGATTTTGATGATCACAAACTATTTGAGAAGACTACTAATGAATTTCTTATCCTTAAAGAATATTTTAGTGATGTTTCAGATAGTCCAAAATATTAAGTTTGAAAAGCTCCATCAAGTATGCCAAAGTTGATGTTTCTGCAAGTTGAAATCTTTTTTGAAACCTTTTGAAAGTGTCAAATTGATTTAAATTTATTTAAAAATATTTGATAGTATTCTGATAAGTTTCAAACCTTAAATGTATAAAAAATCAGATTACAATAAAATGGAACGACCCAACTGGGTCATCCCTTTTCATTGGATAGCCGGCACGCTTTGTTTTTGACTAGTGGCACACAGTGGGATGACCCTTGAGACCCTGAGATCAAAACAGAGAGTCTGTTTTTCAGACTAGCCAAATGAGATGACCTATGAGACTTTTCGTCACAGTGGGATGACCCATGGGATGTCCCATTCTGGACGAACCTCGTAACGGCTAGTTTTCAGTCCATTTTTGATGTATTTATTGCGCATTAAACACTCTCCAACGGCTCTTAACCGATACTAAGACACTCTCAAGTCCAAATGGAGTCTATAAATACTTTCTAGAGGTAAAAAATCAATCAAGATTCATGCATTCAAGCTCACATTTGTGAAAGTAAAAGAAATCTCTAAAAGAGAGGAAAAAAATAATCAATCAGCTCACCAACCACTCTCCAACTACATTCAAGTGTGCCAATCATTTGAGGGTACTCAGCAAAGACTTCTTCTCCTTTAGTATTGAATTTTTATTGCTTTTATTGTGCTCATTAAAGAGGCTGTTGTACTGAAATTCCTGTAATCTCTTCTCTTGCTGTTGTACATTGAGTTTTGAGTTTTAGAGGGTTCCAAAATTCGGATAGGTTGATCCGAACCTGAAATCGAAGTGTTAGTAGATTGGCTTTTATCCAAAAAATAAGTGTTCTTACTTGGATAGCAAGGGTCGTGTTATCCGATGAGTTGTATCTTATAATCTTTTTAGTGAATTGAATTCTCAAGTAGGAACTTGGAGAGTGGATGTAGGTGCAAAATTGGCACCGAACCACTATAAATCTCTTGTGTTTATTGTGTTTGCATCTCTTCATTTATTCTTTATGCTTTATACTTGCTTACTTGTTATTTGAGGTTGATTTTATTCTCTTAGCTAATCTATTCACTCTACTCAACAAGTATAGTACATTACTTGAGTTCACTAATCACACAAATTTTAAAAAGATCCAATTCACCCCCCCTCTTAGGCTCCATATTTGGGTAACAAGTGGTATCAGAGCATGATGCTCTAGTTCTTGCTTGATTTAACTATCAAGAGTCAAAGATCCATGGCAGCCCAATTTAGCACATCTCTAGCTGTGGGGCAATCCACAAACCGACCTTCACTTTTCAATGGATCAAACTATACCTATTGAAAAGCTCAGATTAAAATTTTTATTTAAGTACTTGACTATGATATATGGAGTATCATAGTAAATGGACCCCACACACCCACTAAATTGATTGATGGTGTATCTCTCCTTAAGTCGGAAAGTGAATGAGATGAATTTGATAAGAAAATAGCTCAACTTAATGCTAAAGTCATGAATATCTTATATTGTACCTTAGATATAAATGAATTTAACCATATTTCTACTTGTAATTTAGCCAAAAAATTTATGATAGATTAGAAGTCACACATGAAGGCACAAACTAAGTAAAAGAGTTTAAAATTAATATGCTTGTACACAACTATGAATTATTTAAAATGAAACCTAAAGAGTCAATAACTCAAATATTTACTCATTTCACTGACATCATAAATGATCTAAAAAGTCTTGATAAGTGTTATTCTAATAGTGATCTTGTGAGAAAAGTACTTAGGTCTCTATTAAAATCGTGGGAGGCAAAGGTCACTACGATTCAAGAAGTCAAAGATTTAAACACTCTATCTTAGAAGGAGCTACTTAGATCCCTCATGACCCACGAGCTAACTATGAAGCAACATTCTGAAGAAAAAACCAAAAGAAAGAAGATAATAGCTCTCAAATCAATAGCTCAAGAAGAAGAAGATTTAAAAAAATCAGAGAATAGTGAAGAAGATAAGGACTTAGCCTTAATCACCAGAAAATTCAGACGTTTTATGAGGAAAAAAAGATAAAGGATCAAGAGAAGACCACTAGCTAAGGGAGAGCCAAGTAAAGAAAAGAAAAAAGAGTAGCCTGTTATCTGTTATGAGTGTAAGAAGTCGGATCACTTCAGATTGGACTGTCCCCAACTCAAGAAAGATCAGAAGAAGTTCAAGAAGAAAAAGACAATGATGACTACATGGAGCGACAGTGATAACTTCACCTCAGATGAAGAATCTCATGAAGAAACCAACCTGTGCTTTATGGTACATGAAAATGAGGTAACCCCTGAAACTCAAAACTTATGATGAACTGTAAGAAGCTTTTCATGAACTTTTGAATGATTTAAGAAAATTAAGATTGAAAAATAAAAATCTGAAATTAAGAAATCAAGCATTAGCTTAAGAAAAAAAGAAGTTGACAGCAAAAATAAAGAATTAAAAATAAAGAATTAAACTCTATTAAAAAAAAAGATGAAGTTTCAGACTTAAATAAAACTCTTGTAAAAGAAAATCAGGATCAAAAGGAAGGGTAATCAAATTGAAACCTGTTGGTGCAAAAATCCACTTACACCGGAGAAGCTGGAGTCGCGGTCGCCGTCGGGACCTGCAAAAGAAGTCTAAACTGGAGGTGGGGTTGCTCCGGCAAGACCCTCCGATGCTCAAGTCAGTTCTCTGCCTCAACAAGAATGGAGTGCTCGAATGAAAATTTTAGCAGAGTTTCTAGGTAAAAACGAGAGCTTATAGAATAACGTATCTGGGGTTCCCCTTTTATAGACAGAGGGGGCAACAAATTGATAGCGACGCCTGTAACCGTCTGGTAGTGGGCCACCCAGAGTCAGGAGAAATTTATTGTGGAGGGTAGTGGAGTGGGATCGTGGCTATCGCTGTGGCTCGCCACGTGGAATCAGTTACAGGGAGTGGAGCGGCGTCCGCTGTCGTGACTCGTCAGAGAGTGGTGGAATCGCACAGGATCCACCGCAGGGAGTGGAGCAGAATCGTGGCCGTTAATACGGCCTGCCAGGGAGTAATGGAGCTGCATAGGGTCCGCCGCAGGGAGTGGAGTAGTGTTGTCCATTACTGTGGCCTGCCAGGGGGTCCAGACTTGTCGGCCGAAGTTCAGTTGGAGTCGGTAGCGAGGTCCGGTACCCGTAGGAGTTTGGGCGAGGTCTTCCCGCAGTCAGAATAGAAGACGGAGTCTGGCTTCCATAGGAGTCCGGACGAAGTCTACTTGCAGTTGGAATCGTGGGCGGAGTCCGGCTCCCGTAGGAGTCCGGACGAGGTCTGTCTGCCGCCGTTGGAGTCGAGGACGGAGCCCGACTCCCATAATAATTCGAGCGGAGTCTTCCTGCAATTAAAATCAAAGACGAAGTCCGGCTCCCGTAGGAGTCCAGACAAAGTCTGTCTGCAGCCGTTGGAGTCGAGGACGAAGCCCGGCTCCCGTAGGAATCCGGGCGGAGCCTTCCTGCAATTAAAATCAAAAGCGAAGTCCAGCTCTCGTAGGAGTCCGGACAAGGCTTACCAGCAGTTAAAGTTGAGGACGGAGCCCGGCTCCCGTAGGAGTCCGGGCGGAGTCTACTTGTGGTTAAAGTCATGGGCGGAGTCCGGCTCCCGTAGGAGTTCGGACGAAGTCTGCCTGCAGCCGTTGGAGTCGAGGATGAAGCCCGGCTCCCGTAGGAATCTGGGCGGAGCCTTCCTACAATTAAAATCAAAGGCGAAGTCCGACTCCCGTAGGAGTCCGGACAAGGCTTACCAGCAGTTGAAGTTGAGGATGGAGCCCGGCTCCCATAGGAGTCCGGGCGGAGTCTACTTGCGGTTAAAGTCGTGGGCAGAGTCCGGCTCCCATAGGAGTCCGGACAAAGTCTGCCTGCAGCTGTTGGAGTTGAGGATGGAGCCCGGCTCCCGTAGGAATCCAGGCGGAGTCTTCCTGCAATTAAAGTCAGGGGCGAAGTCCGGCTCCCGTAGGAGTCCGGACGGAGCTTACCAGCAGTTGAAGTTGGGGATGGAGCCCGACTCCCGTAGGAGTCCGGGCAGAGCTTACCAGCAGTTGGAGTTGTGGACGGAGCCCGACTCCCGTAGGAGTCCGGGAGGAGTCTTCCTGCAATTAAAGTCAAGTGCGAAGTCCGGCTCCCATAGGAGTCCGGATGGAGCTTACCAGCAGTTGAAGTTGGTGACGGAGCCCGGCCCTGTAGGAGTTCGGGTGGAGTCTTCCTTGCGATTGAAGTTGGGGAGGAGCCCGGCTCCCGTAGGAGTCCGGGCGGAGTCTACTTGCAGTTGAAGTCGTGGACGGAGCCCGACTCCCGTAGGAGTCCGGGCGGAGTCTACTTGCAGTTGAAGTCGTGGGCGGAGTCCGACTCCCGTAGGAGTCCGGGCGGAGTCTGCCTGCAGTCGTTGGAGTTGAGGACGGAGCCCGACTCCCGTAGGAATCCGGACGGAGTCTTCCTGCAATTAAAGTCAGGGGCGAAGTCCGGCTCCCGTAGAAGTCCGAACGGAGCTTACCAGCAGTTGAAGTTGGGGACGGAGCCTGGCTCCCGTAGGAGTCCGGGCGGAGTCTTCCTTGCGGTTGAAGTCGGGGACGGAGCCCGGCTCCCGTAGGAGTCCGGGCGGAGTCTTCCTGCGGTTGAAGTTGGGGACAGAGCCCGGCTCCCGTAGGAGTCCGGGCGGAGTCTACTTGCAGTTGAAGTCGTGGACGGAGCTCGGCTCCCGTAGGAGTCCGAGCGGAGTCTACTTGCAGTTGAAGTCGTGGGCGGAGTCCGGCTCCCGTAGGAGTCCGGGCGGAGTCTGCCTGCAGCCGTTGGAGTTGAGGATGGAGCCCGGCTCCCGTAGGAATCCGGACGGAGTCTTCCTGTAATTAAAGTCTGGGGCAAAGTCCGGCTCCCGTAGGAGTCCGGACGGAGCTTACCAGCAGTTGAAGTTGGGGATGGAGCCCGGCTCCCGTAGGAGTCCGGGTGGAGTCTTCCTTGCGGTTGAAGTCGGGGATGGAGTCCGGCTCCCGTAGGAGTCTGGGCGGAGTCTACTTGCAGTTGAAGTCGTGGGTGGAGTCCGACTCTCGTAGGAGTCCGGACGAAGTCTGCCTGCAGCTGTTGGAGTTGAGGACGGAGCCCGGCTCCCGTAGGAATCCGGGCGGAGTCTTCCTGCAATTAAAGTCAAGGGCGAAGTCCGGCTCCCATAGGAGTCCGGACGGAGCTTACTAGCGGTTGAAGTCGGGGATGGAGCCCGGCTCCTGTAGGAGTCCGGGCGGAGTCTACTTGCAGTTGAAGTCGTGGGCGGAGTCCGGCTCCCGTAGGAGTCCGGGCGAAGTCTGCCTGCAGCCGTTGGAGTTGAGGACGGAGTCCGGCTCCCGTAGAAATCTGGGTGGAGTCCACCAGCAGTCGAAAGTCGGAGGGGATCTGCAAGGTCAATCCCGTTGAGAACTTCGATTGAGGGTATTTTATACCCAACACCAGTCCCCCTACTTTCGAGTTTGAATTTCGAATGAAGGAAGTAGAGAGAGATTGGCATAGCTGAAGTTGTCCCCTCGAATCCTACGCACGACCGCCCCCAGATATGTTGGCATTTAATGCGCGCATGCCGGAGCCCTTTTTTCGATTAGGGCGACCCGAAGAGTCTTTTCGGAACTCCCACCGGGACGTGATCCCAAGCGTCGTGCCCTAAAAGTTTGCGAACAGTCAACCCCAGGTAGCGACGAATGGGACACGCGGGACACGTGGTGAGCACCGGTTGGCCTTGGGATACTCTCCACCATAATGGCGCTAGGCTCCGTTGCCTATTTAAACCCCCCACCCTTCCTCGGGGGCTTCACTTCGTCTGAGGGACGACATCTTCCTTTCGCCAGAGAGCTTAGCCACTCAGCCACTCCATCGGTGCCCCTTCCGACTCCGAGCGTCCTTTGCGTCGGTTTTTGCCATCTCTGCCGGCTCTCTGCCATTTCTAGTCCCCCGATTCTCTTTAAGGGGTTCCCCTGCCAGGACCTCCGCCCTAGAGGCCAATCTCAAGAGGATGCCACGGTCTTGGAAGGGTGCAAGGAGGAGAACAGCAGTCTGCGAGTTCTCCGATCGTGCCACCATGGGTTCCCGTCGCTTTGAAGGGGGCTCGAGGGAGAATCCCTTCAACAACAGGGGTTTAATAATGGGGACAACCGGTGAAGGCATTTCGCTCGAGAATTTTGGAGTAGCTGATCGGGGCGACACCGGTAAAGGGGGCAGAGTCGTCGTCACAAGCCGTGGTGGGATCCTTGATGTCGTCGGAGCCGAGGGACCAGAAGCGGTCGGCACCGACGGTGGGGCAATAAAACTTGTTGCGGGGATGGTGGAAGTAGTGCATGCTGACCTTGCCGGAATGCCTAGGACGGCGGTTGTCATGGGGCATTCGGTGATGGCGCATATCTCCGACGCCATCGCTGTCCCCGGGGTAACCCCGATTCTTCCTGAAACAGGTCGTCGTCACCATTGCCATTGCCTTTGCTGCCTCCTGAACTCTATCCCATTCTTTTCCCCCTAGGGTTGGGATTCCGGAGATGGAGCGGGAGAAAGCCGAGCATGTTTATCACACGCACTGAAAAATGCGGTTGGACAGAACCGGGAAGAGAAGTTTACAGCCTGAAGTGGTCTCCGGTGTATTTCTTCCAAGTCGTGTATCCAAGCCTTGTAATAGTGTATTCTTTTCTGGCCCTCCTAGTCTTGTAACGTACATCTTGTTGATTGAAAAATGAGAAGGAGATTTTATTACCTCGTCTGCACTTTGCGTTGAATTGTTGTCTGTCAAACTTCTTTCCTTTGTCATTGTCGTTCGGAGGTACCCAGTTGCTATCGTATCGACCCATCTTTTTCGTTCTTGGCCGCAGAGTCGTCTGGGGCCATTCGGGTTTGGTGCCCCCATCAGGGCTCGAGCTCGGAGGTCTGAGCTTCTGTCACCCTGAGGAAGTTGTCTTACCTTGGGCTTGTGTTGAAAGCTTCCTTGAAAGTTGAGGTTCTTGATGAGAGCCCCGATCCTTGCCGAGACAGGGTTCTCTGCATCTTGGACGCTGTTTGTTTTCCATTCGTCACTGACGTGATCCATCGCCTTCCTTTTTTTTTTTTCGTTTGGAATTTTTTCTCCGCTATTGGTGAGGCTACGGGAGTTCGACTCCCGTAAGCGAAGTCGGGACGAAGTCCGGCTCCCGTGGGAGTCCGGGCGGAGTCTTCCTACAGTTGGGGCAGGAGGCAGAGTCCGATCCCCGTGGGAGTCCGGACGAAGCCTGTAAGTGAAGTCGCGGGTGGAGCTCGGCTCCCGTAGGAGTCCGGGCGGAGCCCTTCAGCAGTTGAGGTTGGGAACGGAGTTCGGCTCCCGTAGGAGTCCGGACGAAATTTTATTGCGAGGGGGCCGTTGAGAAAAGTCCCCCCCTTTTTTCTCTTCTGGTCTTTGAACGATCAGACTTTTAATTGATGCCGGGACGAGGTTCTTCTCCCATTCCTATCGTAACAGGTTTCAGCTCTGGTTAGGACGAGATCCTCCTCTTGTTTCTAACGTGGCCGTGGGCGTACATATGGGCGTTGCTGGGCCCTTCCCACCTTCCGACCTAAAGAGAGCCGGGCCTTCGACTTTGCTCGAGTTAGGGCGAGGTTCTCCTTCTGTCCCTAACAGGGCTGTGGGGGCGCATATGGGCGTTGCAGGACCTCTCCCCCCATCCGGCCTAAAGGAAATCGGGCCTTCGACTTTGCTCAAGTTAGGGCGAGATTCTCCTCCTGTCCCTAACAGGGCTGTGGGGGCGCATATGGGCATTACAGGGCCTCTCCCCCCATCTAATCTAAAGGGAACTGGGCCTTTGACTTTGCTCAAGTTAGGGCGAGGTTCTCCTCCTTTCCCTAACAGGGCTGTGGGGGTGCATGTGGGCGTTGCAGGGCCTCTCCCCCCATCCGATCTAAAGGAAACCGGGCCTTCGACTTTGCTCATGTCAGGACGAGGTTCTCCTCCTATTCCTGACATGGCTGTGGGGGCGCATTCGGACGTTGTAAGGCCTCTCCCCCCATCCGGTCTAAAAGAACCGGGCCTTTGACTTTGCTCATGCCAGGACGAGGTTCTCCTCCTATTTCTGACATGGCTATGGGGGCGCATTAGGGTATTGTAAGACCTCTCCCCCCATCCGGTCTAAAAGAACCGGGCCTTCGACCTTGCTCATGCCAGGACGAGGTTCTCCTCCTGTTCCTGACATGGCTGTGGGGGCGCATTCGGGCGTTGTAAGGCCTCTCCCCCAATCCGATCTCAAGATAATTGGACTTTCATTTTATTTATGTTAGGATGAGGTTCTCCTCCCGTTCCTAACATAACCTTGTTTTAATTGTTTGAAGGGGTTATCCCCAGTCGTAACAAATCCATGCCAAATGGGAAGAACATGCAAAGTTGAAAGGAATTTAAATTCAGGGCAAGGTCGTAAGCGATACATTTACAGGTTTCTCAAGTTCCATGGTCGTGGAAGGTCTGCTCCTCCTTGAGGCCCTCCGATGATGGAGTCGATGGTCCCAATTGGAGGCCGATCTCCGGACTGCTCCTCCCTCCTTGGCGGTTCAGGTTGCGGCAGGGCCCTTAGCCGATCTTCTCTACCCTCAGACCGGCGTCGGATGAACCTGTCGAGTCGACCTTGCCGGATGAGCTCCTCGATCTCATCTCAGAGCTGGATGCATTCCTCCGTGTCGTGGCCGTGGTCGCGGTGGTAGAGACAGAACTTGTTGGGGTTGCATTTTTTGGGGTGTGTGCGCATCCTCTCTGGCCTAGGGAGCTGCTCCCTGACCTCCATCAGTACCTGGGTCTTCGAGGCATTGAGGGGGGCGTAGTTGCAGAATCTTTCCGATGGGAAACCCCATCGAACCCCGCGATCCGAACTTCTCTGCCTACGTACTCGGGGTGGAGTATGGGCACGCTTGTGCCCAGGAGGGGATCGAGAATGCGGTCGAGCTTCTCTCGACCTTTTTTCGACTGTGGGCTTACTCGAGTCTCCCGCCTGCCGCTCTCTCGCGGTCTCCTCATCCTTCATTTGGAAGGCTTCTTCCGTTCGGGCGTACCCTTCAGCCTGAGCCAACAAATCAGCAAAATCCCTGGGGTACTTCTTCTCCAGGGAGAATAAAAGGTCATTCTTCTGAAGGCCGCCCTTCAGAGCGGCCATTGCTACCGATTGGTCCAAATTTCGGACCTCCAGCGTTGCGACATTGAAGCGGTTGATGTAGGCCCGAATGGACTCCCCCTCCCTCTGCCTGATATTCATAAGGGACTCCGAGCCCTTCCGGAGGCACCGGCTGCTGACAAAATGGGCCACGAATTGGTGGCTCATTTGATCGAAGAAAAAGATGGTACCCGACTTCAGTGCCGAGTACCAGTTTCTCGCCGCTCCCTTCAAGATGGATGGGAAGGCCCGGCATAAGATGGCGTCGGGTGTGCCATGAAGCAGCATCATCGTCCGGAAGGCTTCCAGATGATCGACCGGGTCCGAAGTCCCGTCATAGCTTTCGAACTGGGGGAGTTTGAAGTTTGACGGGATCGGTTCCTGCATGATCATTTGAGAAAAGGGAGGGTCAGTGCAAATATCCTCACCATAAGCGGGGGGAGAGTGGCGGAGTTCCTCGATTCGCCGATTCATTTTCTGGAGCCTCCGGTCCAGGAAATCCTCTCGACTTCGGGTCTCGAGGGTCCTCTGGCAGAATGGGGGCAGGGATCTTCCAAGGGTAGAGTCATGATCCGATTGAGGGCTCTCCACCCTCGGGTTCGTCTTTTCGAGAAAGACGGGGTGGCTGGCCCAAGTGGCCCGCCCCACTGTCAGATTCTGGCATTCCGGTGACACCCTTTCCAGGCGCACTGATGCTTACGGCTGCTGCTGCTACTGCTGCATGGCCTGTACAGCCTCAGTGAGGCCTCTGACCTGCTGCGCCAGCAGATCAAATTGCTCCACGCTGACCGCCGTCGCCGGAGGAGGAGGAGGAGGCTGGAAAACTGGAGGTGAGGTTGGAGCCTGAGATCTGGCTGCAGAGGCCGTGGATCATCGTGTGGACGCCTTGCGGGGAGGCATCAGGCAAAGACCAAGTAAAGGAGGGAGGAGAGGACATCGAAAAAGATGCCCGGGGGCGGTCCCGTTGAGCGCCCCTTTAAGAACAAGGGTACTGCGAAGACACAGCCCCTTCCTCTAGCGCCAATCCTGTTGGTGCAAAAATTCGCTTACGCTGGAGAAGCTAGAGTCGCGGTCACCGCCGGGACCTGCAAAAGAAGTCTAAACCGGAGGTGGGGTTGCTCCGGCAAGACCCTCCGATGCTCAAGTCAGTTCTCTGCCTCAACAAGAATGGAGTGCTCGAACAAAAATTTTAGCAGAGTTTTTAGGTAAAAATGAGAGCTTATAGAATAACGTATCTGGGGTTCCCCTTTTATAGACGGAGGGGGCAACAAATTGATAGCGACGCCTGTAACCGTCTGGTAGTGGGCCGCCCAGAGTCAGGAGGAATTTATTGCGGAGGGTAGTGGAGTGGGATCGTGGCTATTGCCGTGGCTCGCCACGTGGAATCAGTTACGGGGAGTGGAGCGGCGTCCGCTGTCGTGACTCGTCAGGGAGTGGTGGAATCGCACAGGATCCACTACAGGGAGTGGAGCAGAATCGTGGCCGTTAATACGGCCTGCCAGGGAGTAATGGAGCTGCGTAGGGTCAGCCACAGGGAGTGGAGCAGTGTTGTCCGTTACTGTGGCCTGCCAGGGGGTCTAGACTTGTCGGCCGAAGTTCAGTTGGAGTCGGTAGCGAGGTCCGGTACCCGTAGGAGTTTGGGCGAGGTCTTCCTATAGTCGGAATAGAAGACGGAGTCTGACTTTCGTAGGAGTCCGGATGAAGTCTACTTACAGTTGGGGTCGTGGGCAGAGTCTGGCTCTCATAGGAGTCCGGACGAAGTCTGTCTGCCGCCGTTGGAGTCGAGGACGGAGCCCAGCTCCCGTAGGAATCCGGGCGGAGTCTTCCTGCAATTAAAATCAAAGGCGAAGTCTGGCTCCCGTAGGAGTCCGGACGAAGTCTGTCTGCAGCTGTTGGAGTCGAGGATGAAGGCCAGCTCCAGTAGGAATCCGGGCGGAGCCTTTCTGCAATTAAAATCAAAGGCGAAGTCCGGCTCCCGTAGGAGTCCGGACAAGGCTTACCAGTAGTTGAAGTTGAGGACGGAGCCCGGCTCCCGTAGGAGTTCGGGCGGAGTCTACTAGTGGTTAAAGTCGTGGGCAGAGTCCGGCTCCCGTAGGAGTCCGGATGAAGTCTGTCTGCAGCCGTTGGAGTCGAGGATGAAGCCCGGCTCCCATAGGAATCCGGGCGGAGCCTTCCTATAATTAAAATCAAAGGCAAAGTCCGACTCCCGTAGGAGTCCGGACAAGGCTTACCAGCAGTTGAAGTTGAGGATGAAGCCCGGCTCCCGTAGGAGTCCGGGGGGAGTCTACTTGCGGTTAAAGTCGTGGGCGGAGTCCGGCTCCCGTAGGAGTCCGGACGAAGTCTGCCTGCAGTCGTTGGAGTTGAGGACGGAGCCCGATTCCCATAGGAATCCGGACGGAGTCTTCCTGCAATTAAAGTTAGGGGCGAAGTCCGACTCCCGTAGGAGTCCGGACGGAGCTTACCAGCAGTTGAAGTTGGGGACGGAGCTCGGCTCCCGTAGGAGTCTGGGCAGAGCTTACCAGCAGTTGCAGTTGTGGACGGAGCCCGGCTCCCGTAGGAGTCCGGGCGGAGTCTTCCTGCAATTAAAGTCAAGTGCGAAGTTCGGCTCCCGTAGGAGTCCGGACGGAGCTTACCAGCAATTGAAGTTGGTGACGGAGCCCGACCCCCGTAGGAGTCCGAACGGAGTCTTCCTTGCGGTTGAAGTTGGGGACGGAGCTCGGCTCCCGTAGGAGTCCGGGCGGAGTCTACTTGCAGTTGAAGTCGTGGACGGAGCCCGGCTCCTGTAGGAGTCCGGGCGGAGTCTACTTGCAGTTGAAGTCGTGGGTGGAGTCCGGCTCCCGTAGGAGTCCGGACGGAGTCTGCCTGCAGCTGTTGGAGTTAAGGACGGAGCCCGACTCCCGTAGGAATCCGGACGGAGTCTTCCTGTAATTAAAGTCAGGGGCGAAGTCTGGTTCCCGTAGGAGTCCGGACGGAGCTTACCAGCAGTTGAAGTTGGGGACGGAGCCCGGCTCCTGTAGGAGTCCGGGCGGAGTCTTCCTTGCGGTTGAAGTCGGGGATGGAGCCCGGCTCCCGTAGGAGTCTGGGCGGAGTCTTCTTTGTGGTTGAAGTTGGGGACAGAGCCCGGCTCCCGTAGGAGTCCGGGCGGAGTCTACTTGCAGTTGAAGTCATGGACGGAGTCCGGCTCCCGTAGGAGTCCGGGCGGAGTCTACTTGCAGTTGAAGTCGTGGGCGGAGTCCGGCTCCCGTAGGAGTCCGGGCGGAGTCTGCCTGCAGCCATTGGAGTTGAGGACGGAGCCCGGCTCCCGTAGGAATCCGGGCGGAGTCTTCCTGCAATTATAGTCAGGGGCGAAGTCCGGCTCCCGTAGGAGTCCGGACGGAGCTTACCAGCAGTTGAAGTTGGGGACGGAGCCCGACTCCCGTAGGAGTCCGGGCAGAGTCTACTTGCAGTTGAAGTCGTGGGTGGAGTCTGGCTCCCGTAGTAGTCCGGGCGAAGTCTGCCTGCAGCCGTTGGAGTTGAGGATGGAGTCCGGCTCCCGTAGGAATCCGGGCGGAGTCTTCCTGCAATTAAAGTCAGGGGCGAAGTCCGGCTCCCGTAGGAGTCTGGACGGAGCTTACCAGCAGTTGAAGTTGGGGACGGAGCCCGGCTCCCATAGGAGTCCGGGCAGAGCTTACCAGCAGTTGGAGTTGTGGACGGAGCCCGGCTCCCGTAGGAGTCCGGACGGAGTCTTCCTGCAATTAAAGTCAAGTGCGAAGTCCGGCTCCCGTAGGAGTCCGGACGGAGCTTACCAGTAGTTGAAGTTGGTGACGGAGTTCGGCCCCCGTAGGAGTCCGGGCGGAGTCTTCCTTGCGGTTGAAGTTGGGGACGGAGCCCATTTCCCGTAGGAGTCCGGGTGGAGTCTTCCTTGCGGTTGAAGTTGGGGCTAGAGCCCGGCTCCCGTAGGAGTCTGGGTGGAGTCTCCTTGCAGTTGAAGTCGTAGACGGAGCCCGGCTCCCGTAGGAGTCCGGGCGAAGTCTACTTGCAGTTGAAGTCGTGGATGAAGTCCGGCTTCCGTAGGAGTCCGGGCGGAGTCTGCCTGCAGTCGTTGGAGTTGAGGACGGAGCCCGGCTCCCGTAGGAATCCGGGCGGAGTCTTCCTGCAATTAAAGTCTGGGGCGAAGTCCGGCTCCCGTAGGAGTCCGGACGAAGCTTACCAGCAGTTGAAGTTGGAGACGGAGCCCGGCTCCCGTAGGAGTCCGGGCGGAGTCTTCCTTGCGGTTGAAGTCGGGGATGGAGCCTGGCTCCCGTAGGAGTCCGGGCGGAGTCTACTTGCAGTTGAAGTCGTGGGCAGAGTCCGGCTCCCGTAGGAGTCCGGACGAAGTCTTCCTGCAGCCGTTGGAGTTGAGGATGGAGCCCGGCTCCCGTAGGAATCCGGGCGGAGTCTTCTTGCAATTAAAGTCAGGGGTGAAGTCCGGCTCCCGTAGGAGTCCGGACGGAGCTTACCAGCAGTTGAAGTTGGGGACGGAGCCCGGCTCCCATAGGAGTCCGGGCAGAGCTTACCAGCAGTTGGAGTTGTGGATGGAGCCCGGCTCCCGTAGGAGTCCGGGCGGAGTCTTCTTGCAATTAAAGTCAAGTGCGAAGTCCGGCTCCCGTAGGAGTCCGGACAGATCTTACCAGCAGTTGAAGTTGGTGACGGACCCCGACCCCCGTAGGAGTCTGGGCGGAGTCTTCCTTGCGGTTGAAGTTGGGGACGGAGCCCGGCTCCCTTAGGACTCCGGGCGGAGTCTTCCTTGCGGTTGAAGTTGGGGCTAGAGCCTGGCTCCCGTAGGAGTCCGGGCGGAGTCTACTTGCAGTTGAAGTCATGGACGGAGCCCGGCTCCCATAGGAGTCCGGGCAGAGTCTACTTGCAGTTGAAGTCGTGGGCGGAGTCCGGCTCCTATAGGAGTCTGGACGGAGTCTGCCTGCAGCCGTTGGAGTTGAGGACGGAGCCCGGCTCCCGTAAGAATCCGGGCGGAGTCTTCCTGCAATTAAAGTCAGAGGTGAAGTCCGGCTCCCGTAGGAGCCCGGATGGAGCTTACCAGCAGTTGAAGTTGGGGACGGAGCCCGGCTCCCGTAGGAGTCCGAGCGGAGTCTTCCTTGCGGTTGAAGTCGGGGATGGAGCCCGGCTCTCGTAGGAGTCCGGGCGGAGTCTACTTGCAGTTGAAGTCGTGGGCGGAGTCTGGCTCTCGTAGGAGTCCGAGCGAAGTCTGCCTGCAGCCGTTGGAGTTGAGGATGGAGCTCGGCTCCCGTAGGAATCCGGGCGGAGTCCACCAGCAGTCGAAAGTCGGAGGGGACCTGCAAGGGTCAATCCCGCTGAGAACTTCGGCTGAGGGTATTTTATACCCAACAAAATCAATAGTTGATAGATTTACTCTAAGTTCAAATAAATTTCAAATGATTATTGATAGTCAAAAAGCTGTATATGATAAAATCGGATTTGGCTATAATACTCTTAGAAAATAAAAATTTTTGAAAAATATTTTTGTTAATGCATCCATGAGTAAATTATCAAATATTATTTATTTTAAATGTAGCAAAGTAGGACATAAAGCTTATATATACTTATCAAATAAATTTATTGATATAAATATTATGAAAATATGGGTTCCAAAAAGAACCATTGTGACTAACTCCAAAGGACCCAAGTTAGCTTGGGTACCTAAAGTTAAAACTTGATTTTATGTGTGTAGATGTGTCTTGCATTCCAAGCAATAAAATAGAAGTGGTATCTTGATAGTGGATGCTCAAGACACATGACCGGTGATGAATCTCAATTCATGACATTGGAAGCTAAAAATGAAAGGATGGTCACTTTTGGAGATAATGGCAAAGAAAAGATTATCGACATTGGTAACATTGGTATCACTCCCTCTACTTGTATTAAAAATGTGTTACTTGTAGATGGTTTCAAGTATAATCTTTTAAATATTAGTCAATTATGTGATAAAAATTATAAAGTAGTTTTTGAATTATTTATGTGCATTGTAACTAGTCGTTTTGATGATAGCACTAGATTCATTGGGAATAGGCATGGCAATATTTACATGGTTGATTTGGATAATCTTTTCATGCAAAACATGCAATATCTTGTGGCCATAAATGCTAAAATCAATGAGACTGGTTGGCTTTGGCATCGTAGGCTTACACATATTAGTATGCACATGCTTTCTAAAATCATTAAAAAAGATTTGATTTTTGGTTTGTCAAAAATAAGTTTTGACAAAGATAAAATTTGTGATGTATGTCAATTAGGTAAATAAACAAGAGTTTCTTTTAAATCTAAGAATATTGTTTCAACTTTTAAACCTTTAGAACTTTTACATATGGATTTGTTTGGTCCTATAAGGATAACTAGTCTAGGAGGTAAAAGATATGGCTTTATAATTATTAATAATTTTTTATGTTTCACTTAGATTTTATTTTTAGCATCTAAAGATGAAGTATTTTTAGTATTTTCTAAATTTTGTCGAAAGATTTCAAATGAAAAAGGTTTACCAATTATTTCAATTCGTAGTAACCATGGCATTGAATTTGAAAACAAAGATTTTAAAAAAATTTATGATGAAAAAGGTATAGATCATAATTTTTTAGCACCTAGAACATCACAACAAAATAGAGTAGTAGGGAGAAAAAATAAGACTCTTGAAAAAATAGCCCGTACCATGCTATGTGAGAGCAAGCTCTCAAAGTACTTTTGGACAGAAGCAATCAACACAGTATGTTACATCTTAAACCGTACTTTAATAAGATCAATTCTAAAAAAAATACTTTATGAATTATGAAAAAGTAGAAAATCTGACATAGGATATTTTTATATTTTTGGTTGTCGCTGTTTTGTTTTAAATAATGACAAAGATAACTTAGATAAATTTGATGCTAAATCTGATGAAGCTATCTTTCTCGGCTATTCCACTTCTAGTAAAGTTTTTAAAATATTTAATAAAAGAATACTAATAGTGAAAGAGTCAATTCATATAGTTTTTGATGAAGCTAATGATCTTCCAACAAGGAAGAGAGAGGATGCTGATGATGCAGGTATGATAGAAGATGGAATAAAAAAGCTCACCATCAATGACTCAAATGAGTGAAACAAGAAATAATTGAAAGAAAAATATGAGGATGAAAGCATCAATGATCTAAACATTTAAGAATAACCTCAAGATACAAGTAATCTTCTAAAGAAATGGAGGTATGTCCATAATTACCCCAAAGAATTAATCATTGGTGATCTGACATACGGGGTAAGAACTAGATCCTCTCTTAGAGATATATGTAATTATGTAGTTTTTGTTTTGCATCTAGAACTTAAAATAATAGATGAAGTTGAAAAAAATTATAACTAGATAATTATCATGCAAGAAGAGCTAAATCAATTTGAAAGAAACAATATATGGACTCTTGTTGCTAGACCTAAAAATCATCCAATAATCGAAATAAAATGGGTATATAGGAATAAATTAGATAAAGATGGTAATGTAATCAAAAATAAAGTAAGATTAGTTGCTAAAGGATATAATCAACAAAAAAAAATTAATTTTGATAAAATATTTATACTTATTGCTAGACTAGAAGCTATAAGAATGCTGCTTGCTTTTGCATGTTTCATAAACTTTAAATTATTTCAAATGGATATTAAAAGTACTTTTTTAAATGGTTATATTGCTAAAAAAGTATATGTAGAGCAACTTCAGGCTTTGAAAATCATGAATATCCAAATCATGTATTTAAGTTAAACAAAGTATTGTATGGTTTAAAACAATCCCCTAGGATTTGGTATGAAATATTAAGTAAGTTCTTACTAGAAAATAATTTTTCAAGAGAAAAAGTAAATACAACTCTTTTTATAAAAAAAAAATAAAAAAATTTTAGTTATATAAATATATGTTGATGATATTATATTTGGATCTACTAATAAATCTTTGTGTCAAAAATTTGCTAAGCTCATGCAGGGGGCGTTCGAGATGAGCATGATGGGAGAACTCACTTTCTTCTTCGAACTTCAGATTAAGCAAGTGAAGGAAGGGATCTCCATCACCCAAAGTAAATATATAAAAAAACTATTAAAAAAATTTAGAATGGAGAGCTCCAAATATATAAGTACACCTATGACCCCTTCCTATAAATTAGATAAAGATGAACATAATAAGAATATTGGTTCAAAGCTTTATAGAGGCATGATAGATTTTTTGTTATATCTTACTGCTAGTAGATCTGATATAATGTTCAGTGTATGTATGTGTGCTAGATATCAGTCAAACTTTAAAGAATCTCACTTAAATACTGTTAAAAAAATTTTCAAATACTTAAAAGGAACATAAAATCTAAGACTTTAATTTTCAAAGCAATCTTCTCCAGATTTAATAGGTTACTCAGATGCAGACTTTGCTGGATGTAGATTAGATAGAAAGAATACTAGTGGAACTTGCCAATTTCTAAGAGTGAACTTAATCTCTTGATTTAGCAAAGCAAAATTTGGTAACATTATCCACGATTGAGGTCGAGTATATTGCAGTCAGAAGTTGCTGTGCTCAAATCTTATGGATTAAGCAACAGCTCATAGATTTTGGAGTTGAACTTAAAAATATTCTCATAAGATGTGATAACATTAGTACCATTAATTTGATAAAAAATCCAATTCAATATTCTAGATCAAAATATATTGAAATTAGATATCATTTTATATAAGAATATGTTCAAAATAATGATGTCGCTCTTGAATATATAAATACTAAAAAGTAATTAGCTGATATTTTTACCAAAGCATTAAATTAAAATAAATTTTATGAAATTAGAAAGAAATTGGACATCTTATATCCTTCTATTTGATCTCTAATCACATTTTCATTCTCAAAATCTATCCAAAATCTCTCGACTTCATCATCTTAATTTTGGGAGGCATCTATCTTTTTTTTGAGATTATTTCAAGTCAATTAAAAAAATCATCAGTGTTATTCAGATATAATCTCAGATTTTTTTCGTTGAAATACTCCATAAAAAATCATACCAAAATTTACCTAGACTCTTCACGATTATCTCAAGTCAATATAATCCTTTTCAAATTTTTTTCTCTTGATTTTTTTTTTATTTTTAAATTATTTTTACATCGCCTGATCTTTTTCTGGATGGGACGTTCTATGGGGCATCCCAATTGTTCGGGTAAATGGATTTTGTGTGAGCCAACCCATTTAAAATTTTCTCTTAAAACCTAAGTGGGGTGACTCAATTACTATGCTTCTTCCTCTTCTTCTTGTCCCAAATCAAAAACTCTTCTTCTAACTCTCCATCGGCCACAAATCCATCCCCTTAACTATCCAAAAATCTTGGATTTCTACTTCAAATTCTAGGGCAAACACATTCTCTCGACATATCTTTGATCAAAACTGTCTCCCTTTTGCTCTCCATCAAAATCTCAAGTCCTAATCTTTAAAATCCGAGACAATCACCTCAAAATCTTTTCTTCTCCTCATTTCCATCCATCCTTCATCTTTCTCTATTCTCTTGATCGATTCTCCTACTCTCTTTGAGACAATGGCTCCCAAAATGAGGTTGCCACAGAGAAGAAAGTTAGTGAGGTCCTTGGAGGCTAAGGAACGAAGGAAGAAGACCGCTCAAGCATCTGTTCAAGCCTCTCCTCCGATCACCCAAAGTAAGATCCCTTTGTCTGCAAAGAAGGTAGCTCTAGGAAGGAATGTTGATTTTCATTTTTTGAGAAGTGATGGTTTTCTATTGGTGAAAAATTGATTAAACAAGAATGGAGATTTTTCTGTAATTTGTCCGAGCCCGTATACATTGATCTTATTAAGAAATTTTATTCTAATCTAGTTTTTACTGATGGAGTTCTGAGGTCCATTGTCAAGGGTGTCCAAATTTTACTTAATGCTCCTAGGCTAGGTAGACTCCTTCAGATGCCCTGTAAAGGTAGCTGCCTAGATGAGCTTTCAAGAAAAAAAATTAGGCTTAGGACCATCTTAGGAAGAGAAGATGTGGAGGGGTTTATGAAAATTGAGGCCAAAGATTTGAGCGTGGAGATGAGATTGCTCCACCACATGGTGTCCAGGATTTTTTTTCTAGAGGAGGAAGATATGATTTGATGACTGATCAAGATATCTGCTTGATGCACCATGTGGTCTCCGAGTCTCCCCTAAATCTGCCATTTTTGATGATCGTTGCCATGAGGGAGGCCTTGAACAGATCCAAGGCTCTCTTGCCCTATGGTATGGCTCTTACAGTGATATTTAGGAAGTCTGGAGTGAGCTTCGATGGAGAGGTCTACAGATTATCGAATACTGACACCTACAACAATCACTCCATTCAACGTATGAGATTTATTAGAGTGGATGGTCGTTGGACCAAAGGCCGAGGAGCTGCAGCCGAGGAGGAGGAGGATGAGGAGGAGCGCGTTGAGGGGGAGGGTCTCTCTTCACCATCTGTGCCTAGACAGAGCCCTGATGATCACTTAGCATTAGAGCCTGAGCAGGAGCCTCAGTCAGTATACCCCCATCTTCGAGCCGTACCATGCTATCTTTTAGTTTGGAGGAAGATGAGATGGGACTGTTGGCTGAGAGAATTGCAGGCATTCTATCTGTTCAGCAGCAGCAGTTTTACGAGCAGATTCTTCAGCAGCTTCACTAGTTTCAGCAGTATTAGCAGCAGATTCTCCAGTAGGTACAGCAGCAACAGTAGCAGTATCATCAGCCTCAACCGAGTTCTTTTTTTGTCTCTTCCTCAAATTTTTTAGTCGTGCCCCATATTTCTTCATTGGTATAGCTTTTGTCTAACCTGAGTGCTAGACTGGAGAGTGTAGAGTGTTTTCTACTCAAGTTCAGTGGCAGAATCTTTGACATTGAGAGGGGGATCAGATTGATACTGGATTCACTATCAGCAGGAATGAGCACATCGAGCAGCTCTTCACCTCAGTTAGCTGATCTAGCTCGAGAGGTTGAGAGACTCCATAGCCTGCTTCGATCGACACTGGAGCTGATCCGGATTGATATCAGAGACTCGAGGGATTTTGTTTCCTCTGATCTTAAAGGGGCTCAGAGTTTCAGTGAGAGGAGTCCTATCCCAGCTAGATACCATTAGGACTCGGCTCCAGTCTAGACCCTCCATATCCAGTGAGCCTACTTTTGTTCAGCCTGTTGCCTTCCATCCTCCAAAATCTTCTACTCGGACCAGACCATCCAGTCGATGTCGAGGCTGATTCTATTTCAGTTATTTTGATCTTAAGCTCAATGCCCATGCTCCTTGATCTGATCATTTTGTATTAGTAGTTTTAGGTTACATACTACTTAGTTGTTGTATTTTGTTTTAGTAGTTGAATGTATGAGAGCCTTATGCTTATAGATATATATTATAACTTGATCATTGTAATGAATGAATGTACTTGACTCTTGTAACCTCTTATTTTATTGTAATTAATGTATGAGGTTATCTATTATCATTACTTTATATGGCCAACCTCTGTTTATATGTGAATGAATGAATGTCTATTACACTTAAAATTACTCTGATGCATGATGCACCATCATAGCTCATTAAAAATCTTACTCTCTCTAGTCCATTTCTGATGATGTCAAAAAAGGAGAGAAGGTAGTCCATCTTGAATTTTTGTGAATTTTTTTGGATTTTGCTCTAATATATTCATTTTTTGCTCTGATACGTCTATCTTTACTTTCATTTTGATATTTTTGCAAAATACTCTGATACATCTATTTTTGATTCTTGCTTTGATACTTTCATCTTTACCTTGATATCAAAATGCTCTGATACATCTATTTTTGATTTTGCAAAATACTCTGATACATCTATTTTTTATTCTTGCTCTGATACTTTCATCTTTGCTTTGATATCAAAATAAGAAAGAGAGAAAGAAAGATTCTTTTTATATACATATTGCTCTAATACTAAAAATAAGGAAGAGAAAAAGAAAATATTTTATGAACCATTTTTGCTCTGATAACAAATATAAGAAAAATTTTTATAACTTGATCACTTTTTATATAAGAAAGAGGGAGAATTTTTTCAAAATGGTCAAAATGGTTACTTTCATCTTTTTCATATAAGAAAGGAGAGAATTTTTGCTGATTAGAAATAACTTTTGAAAAATCCTAATACCTTCACAAACAATGTTCAGCAAAATGATTTAAAATATTACAACTTGCTGAAAATATATGTCTCATGATATTCTATGCTTAATCTTTGGCATGTTCCTATAAGTGCTTCACAAACTCAATCCCTTGAGCTTTATGGATCTTTTTTTTTGAACACTCAAATATTTTGTTATCATTAAAAAGGAAGAGATTGTTGCTCCAAAAATTAATTTTGATGATCACAAATTATTTGAGGATACTACTAATGAGTTTCTTGTTCTTGGAGAATATTTTAGTGATATTTTGGGTAGTCCAAAATATTGAGTTTGAAAAGCTCCATCAAATACACCAAAGTTGATGTTTCTGCAAGTTGAAGTCTTTTGAAAGTGTCAAATTAATTTAAATTCATTTATGAGTATTTGACAGTATTTTGATAAATTTTAGATCTTAAATGTATGAAAAATTAGGTTGGAACAAAATGAGACGACCCAACTGGATCATCTCCTTCCATTAGATAGTCGGCATGCTCTGTTTTTGGTTTGTGGCACACAGTGGGATGACCCCTGAGACCAAAACAGAGAGTCTATTTTTTAGACTGACCAAATGAGGTGACCCATGGGACTTCCCAGTCGTAGTGGGACGACCCATGAGATGTTCCATTCTGGGTGAACCTCATAACGGCTAGTTTTCAACCCATTTTTGATGTATTTAATGCATATTAAACACTCTCCAACGGCTCTTTACCAATACTAAGACACTTTCAAGTCCAAATGGAGGCTATTAATGCTCTCTAGAGGTAAAAAATCAATCAAGATTCATACATTCAAGCTCACATTCGTGAAAGTGAAATAAATTCCTAAAAAGAGAGAAAAGAAGCAATCAATCAGCTCACCAACCACTCTCCAGTTGCATTCAAGTGTACCAATCATTTGAGGGTGCTCAGCAAAGGCTTATTCTCCTTTAGTATTGAATTTTCATTACTTTTATTGTGCTCATTAAAGGGGCTGTTGTATATTGGGTTTTGAATTTTGGACGATTTCAAAACTCGGATAGGTTGATCCGAATCTGAAATCGGAGTGTTAGTGGGTTGGCTTATATCTGAAAAATAAGTGTTCTTGCTTGGATAGCAAGGGTCGGTGTTATCCGATGAGTTGTATCTTGTAATTTTTTTAGTGGATTAAATTTTTAAGTAAGGACTTAGGGAGTGGATGTAGGTATAAGGTTAGCACCGAATTACTATAAATCTCTTGTATTTGTTGTGCTTACATCTTTTTATTTATTTTTTGTACTTTATATTTGCTTACTTATTATTTGAGTTTGATTTCATTCTCTTAGCTAATCTATTTACTCCACTCAACAAATATAGCACATTACTTGAGTTCACTAATCACACAAATTTAAAAAAGATCCAATTCACCTCTCCTCTTGGGCTCCATATCTGGGCAACACCATCAATTATCGATCTTCGACCACCAAATGCTAAAGACCACCACCCCCTTCCATCCCTTGTTTGGCCAAAGAAAGAAAGAAGAAAAGATGAAGAGAAGAAAAGAAAAAAAAAAGAGAAAAGATTTCCCTCTCTCATCTCTCTCCTCTCTTTAGGGTTTCTCTCTCTACTTCTCTCTTTTTCTCTTTCTATCTGATCACAGTCCTCAGTATGAACTTGAGATGATCTTTTCAAAAAGATCCAAAATCATTTTGATATCTGTATAGTTTATCATTCTAGTCCAGCTCTTGCTAGATATTTATAGATTTGGTCATTGTTAATCTCTATTGAGTCACCATGACATCATCTCTGATGATTTCAATCATAATTTTTTTTTGATGGATACAAAAACTCTCTATTTTATCTCTCTAGAAAGATATACATCTTAGGATAGAGTCCCATCTTCCTGCTATAAGGACTTGAGTTGACCTTGAAAAGATGATCTCGAATCACTTTGATGTTTGGATGGTCTATCGAATCAATCACCTAGTCAACTGTCTTCTTTAATTTATTATTATTTAATTTTATTGAGTTTATTGAATAAAAATTGATTATGATTTAATATTTTAAATAAGATTATCTGATTTATCTAACGAAATCTAAAGATCTAGAATGATCAAGATAAGTAGATCTCATACTTTTTATTTATTTTTAAATTATCATATTTTTTATATAAATAATTTATTACTAATAAAATTATATTTTTTATAAAATAAAGATCGACATATGAGATATGAAAAAAATATATTTTATTATGACCATTGATTTCATGAATATAATTTATGAAAATAAAATATTTATGAAGCATGAATTTTATTTTTTTCATCTATGTGCATGTATGTTTTAAGATAAAAATATAAAAATTTTAAAGGCTCTCAGATAGCTATAAATAAATTCATAAAATTGAAAATATCAACATCTAGAGCTAGCATCTATAAGAAACATGATCCCACCAATGGGTATAAAGTTAGTATACGAAATAAGAATTCTATTGATTAAGAAATATAGCCTTGTCACAAGTATAAAGTGATCTTAGTATGAATATCTATAAGTAATATTTTGAAACATGACATGAATACCTGATAAAAATGATTTATGAATCATGTTTATGAAATTTCATAATTTATATATGCATGACTAGTTTATGACTTATTTTATTATATATCTTATAAAATATTTTATTTTATATTATCTATTATTTTCTTAATATTGTGTTACCATGAAAAAACTTATGCTTGATTCGGTAAGAAGTATAGGCTCTATTTATTGAGCTAGTGTTGCTTATACCTTTTTATTTATTTTTTTATAGAGAAATAAGGTTGGAACCAATGAAAGATCTAAGCTTGAAGGTCTACACTAGTGAATTTGAAGATTTTATAGTTAAATCTTAGTTTATTGGATAACAATGGACTTGTAGTCAACTAGTGATGAATGTTGAGACATGGATTTGATATTTGATTTTGAATTTAGTCACTCTGAACCAGTCTTGATTATTTACTTATTGAATAATAAAATTAAAACTTTTACTATATTTTATTTATGAAAAATTTTAGTTAATTATATTGATAGATTTTATATTATTAAGGATAGTATCCCTTGATAGTATGACCGTATTATATCTTGAATTTAGGACATAATATTTTATGATATCAGAGCTTAGATTATGATTACTAAGAACTGTGATTTAAATGATATTTGAGTATAAGGTAATGACCATTAGGGATATAATAGACAATGTAGAAAAAATTCAAAGATTGGATTTCGGATCAATCGATATTGTAATGGAATTTCTGCATAAATGGCATACGATGTGCATAATAGAACTGACGAGTAACATCTTAGATTTCAATAAGTAGGATTTGATCTAAGTATGAGAGATGTTGATCCTGGGATAAAGTAGGATATATTGATATGTTATGTTGACTTGTTTAATTATTATTTAGATGATTGAAATTCTAAACTTGATATAGATGAAAATCATGATGACTTTTTAAATTTTGATGTTAAATATTTAATCATTACAATTTTGTGTCTATTAGAAGGAAGTTTGTTTCAAATATGATCTTAAAAAAAAAAGAATTTTATTCTACAAGAGATGAATATTTTTCGAACATTGAACCTATAAGATGATCATGTATAAAACTCGCATGTAGATGAAAAATATATATTTGCTTCTATTGGTGGATTAGATTTTATTGTGAGAGTATGAGATATACATTTTGATGAAATTTTTAATAATTTATATTATCATCTTCAGATTAGAATACTTGATCTTCCTTAACTCTATTGAAGATAGTTGAGTGTTAAATTTAAAGTCAAAGTTTAGGTTTTTAAGCTAATCTAGATTATTTGGCTATTGTTGTTGAATTTAATGAAGGAATTGATTTTGGGAGACTTATATGAGCTTGACATTTGAGGGATGAGATTTCAGGTAGATTTATTGTCTAATGTTAAGGATTATGGTAATAGAAGCTCTATGAGAAATAATTGAGTTGATTCTACTCTTAGAAATGTTGACCTGAGATCTTATGATTTATTAGAGTTGGAGTTAATCCTTTTTAAAAAAATTGGTTGGAATTATCAAACTGATTGTCAGGTGAATCTAGGATTAACTCATTTCGGAGTAATTCTAAATTTATCAAATTCTAGATAAGAGGCAAGGATTATGTAAGAGCTTCAAACATGAAAAGTTATCCAAGTTTAATCTTGATGTAATATGCTCGAGACATATAAGGACAAAAAAACTCAGAGTTGTGCTTTAGTTTTATTTAAAAACTTGAAAGGTTAGATCTTTCTTAGATTCTAATATAAAATGATATTTTTGTTAGAATTCATTTGATAAAGCTATAAAATTCTATAAATTTATATCAGAGTATGCAGTGAAAGTGTAGTTATTTAAACTGATTAGAAACATTAGTTCTTTGATTCAAAATATATTATGATGGAAGACATTAGTTTCCAAATAAGAAAAGATTTTATTGACAATGAAAGGACAATGCTACTGATTCTTATCTAATCTGGACATAGCAGTGAAATTTTTGCTGATAGATTATTCTATTACAGACAATGTCAAAAAGAACCATGGATATTTCAAGTTAAAGTTAATAGATTGATGATTCTTTGGTTAGGCTCATACTTGGAATGTTGTGGCATAAACCTCCTTCTTCTAACTTTGATATCTTTACTCTATATGGTTGTAGAAGCTTGAGGTTTTTCTAAAATAAAAGCCTAATTGTTAAACATGGATGATGCTAAGAGAAAAAAGAAGGTTGTTGATACTCAAGCTTTCTATTAAGGATAGATTGGGCCAATAGTGCTTTTCAAGTAAAATAAATCAAAGCAATGAATTTTAAGGAAGAGCAATTATGATATGTTAATCAAAAGTCGAGAGGCTAATATTCTTTTAAAAGAGAATAAGAGAATTTGATATATAATGTAAAATAAAAGGATCAAGTTTTGGGAGCATAAGGATGACATGATGGATGTGCACTTTCAAAGTTTGAGTCTCAAGTAAGCTAATTTGGAGGATAAAATTATTTTAAGAGAGAGAGAATGTAAGAATTTGATTTTTTCCACATAGATCTTAAAGCAAACAAAAAAAATCAAAGAAAAGCCGAAGATGAAGACTCCCAATGGGAGTTTTCTTCTCTCTGATATTTGGCTAAGAATCGAACTCCCAAGGGCTACCAAAAATCTTTGGGAGTCCTCTATAAAATTCTCCCTCCCCCTCCTAAGCAAACCACGACAAGCATCAGCCTTCCTTCTTCTTCTTTTTCTCTCTTTTCTCCTATTGAAGCTGTGGATACCCTCACCATGTCCACCTAAAATCTTTGACAGGGACCTAATCGGAGCCCAAGATAAGCCCATCCCCTCTTCCTCTCTTTCTTCCCTTTCTTCTCATGCATGGCCATCGATCATCAAATTCACTGGAAAAGCCACCAAAAGTAGATGCCCTATTTTCTTCTATTTGGCTGAGCCTTATTTCTTCTCTTTTTTGGCTATCGGCTCTGTCGCACTTGGTGCCACACCCTCGAATCGTGACAGCCAGCCCATTTACTATCTTCTCCAAAGATTTTGCTCACCAACAATTGGCCGACGTTTGAAAAAACCAAAGAAAAAGGATGGTTCACTATTTTTCTGAAGTTTCTTATTTCTTTTGCTGGCTGGCCACTTGCCACTTGCCACCGGCCACCACCACTCCCACTCACTGCTAGC
Source organism: Elaeis guineensis (assembly GCF_000442705.2). Lineage (NCBI taxonomy): Eukaryota > Viridiplantae > Streptophyta > Magnoliopsida > Arecales > Arecaceae > Elaeis > Elaeis guineensis. Next base: position 132,582,196 of record NC_025996.2, read on the forward strand.
CACCTGTATCACCACCCATCATTGGTCTTTGGCCACCAGCAGCCAAAGACCACCACCCCCTTCCGTCCCCTATTTGGCCAAAGAAAGAAGGAAAGAAGAAAAGAAAAAGAGAAGAAAAGAAAAAGAAAAAAAAAGAGAGAAGAGTTTTCTCTCTTGTTTCTCTCTCCTCTCTCTAGGATTTCTCTCTCTATCTTTCTTTTTCTTTCTTTATCTGATCACAGATCTGAGTATGAACTTGAGATGATTTTTTCAAAGAGATCTGGAATCACTTTAATATCCACATAGTTTATCGATCCCAGTCCGATCCTTGCTAGATATTTATAGATCTAGTCATTGTTAATCCTTATTGAGTCATCATGATATGATCCCTGATGATCTCAATCATGATTTCTTCTTTTGATCGATATATAGACTCTCTCTTCATTTTCTCTCTCTAGAAAGACATGCACTTTAGGATAGAGTCCCATCTTCCTACTATAGGGACTTGAGTTGATCCCAAAAAGATGATCTCGAATTTTTTCGATGCATGAATGGTCTATCGAACTAATCACCTAGTCAACCATCTTCTTTTATTATTATTTAATTTTATTTAGTTTATCAAATAAAAATTGATTATGATTTAATATTTTAAATAGGATTAACTGATTCATCTAATGAAGTCTAGAGATCTAGAATGATCGAGGTAAGTGGATCTTATATTTCTTATTTATTTTTAAATTATCATATTTTTTATGTAAATAATTTATTATTGATGAAATCATATTTTTTATAAAATAAGAATTGACATATGAAATATGAAAAGATATATTTTATTATGAATATTGATTTCATGAATATATATTATGAAAATAGCTTGTTTATGAAGCATGAGTTAATTTTATTATTTTTTATCTATGTATATGTATGTTTTAAGAAAAAGATATATAAATTTTAAAGACTCTCAAATAGTTATACATAAATCTCTAAAATTAGAAAGATCGATACTCAGAGCTAGCATCCATAAGAAATATGACCCCGTCAATGAGTATAAAGTTAGCATATAAAATAAAAATTTTATCGATTAAAAAATATGACCTTGTCGTGGATATAAAGTGACCTTAGCATAAATATTTGTGAGTAATATTTTGAAATATGATGTGAATAACTGACAAGAATAATTTACGAATCATATTGATAAAATTTTATGATTTATGCATGCATGACTGGTTTATAACTTATTTTATTATATATCTTATAAATTATTTTATTTTATATTATTTATTATTTTTTAATATTATATTATTATGAAAAAATTTATTTTTGATCTGATAAGAAAGTATAGATTCTACTTACTGAGCTGATGTAGCTCATACCCTTTTATTTTTTATTTTTTTGTAGATGAATAAGGTTAGGACTGATAAAAGATTTAAGCTTGAGGGTCAATGCTAGCGAAGTTAGAGATTTTGCGGTTGAATATTAGTTTATTAGATAATAATAGACTCACTACAAAAAAGAGTCTATCAATGATAAAAATTTTGATGACAAAATAACTTTTATCAACAAAAGTATACATTTGGTGACAAAAATTAGCATTCATCATGCTACTAAACTTAGCAAATTCTTTTGTGATAAAAAATATTTTTGTCATAAAATTATGTCATTAATTATCTGGCACCAATTCTCATCATATGGAGGAAATTTTTTTATGACAATAATTACTATATTATGATAAAATTTAATGACACTAATAATTCATAAATTTTATGATGAAATATCTTACATCACTAAATATTTATATTATCAGTGACTAGAATTTTACATCATCTTTTTTGTTTTCTTTTTCAAAAGTGAGAAGTTATCTATAATTGCTTCTCGTGATAAAAATAATAGTGTCATCAAATATCTGACACCAATTTCCACCATATGGAGAAAATTTTATTTATGAAGATATTTACTATATCATGACAAACTTTAGCATCATTAATAATTAGTATATTTCTTGATGAAATTTCTGAGGTCACTAAACATCTATATTTTTGGTGACTTGAATTTTATATCAACTTTTTTATTATATTTTTAAAAGTTAGAATTTATCTATAAATACTTCTTGTGATAAAAGTAATAGCGTCACAAAATATTTGGCACCAATTCTCATCTTATGAAAGAAATTTTATTTTATGATGCTATTGACTATTCATGACAAACATCATCATCATTAACAATTTTTATATTTCATGATAAAATATCTTGGATCACTAAACATGTATATTTTTAATGACTTGAATTTTATATCACCTATTTTATTTTATTTTCAAATATTAGAAGTTATCTATAACCATTTTTTTTGACAAAACTAATAGCACCACCAAATATTTGGCACTAATTCCCATCATATGGAGGAATTTTTTTGTAACGATATTTACTATATTGTGATAAAATTTGGCATCAATAATAATTAGTACATTTCGTGACGAAATATCTTAGGTCACTAACCATGTATATTTTTAGTGACTTAAATTTTACATCATCTTATTTGATTTGTTTTGAAAAGTTAGAACTTATCTACATCTATTTCTCGTGATAAAAATACTAGCATCATCAAATATTTGCCACTAATTATGACTATATAGAGGGAATTTACTTGTGACACTATTTATTATATCATGACAAAATTTTATGTCATGAATAATTCATAAAGTTTATAATAAAATATCTTAAGTTACTAAATATCTATATTTTTGGTGATTTAAAGTTCACGTCACATATGCTTGTTTTATTTTCCAAAGTTAGAACTTATTTGTAAATACTTTTCGTGATAATAGTAATAGCATCACTAAATATCTGATGCTAATTTTCACCATATGAAGGAAATTATTTGGTAATACTATTTACTATATCATGATAAAATTTAGCATCATTAATAATTTATAAATGTGTCACTAAATACCCTGGGTCACTAAACATCTATATTTTTGGTGACTTAAATTTTGGGTCACTTATCTCGTTTCATTTTCAAAAGAATTAGAATGTATTGTAATGGCTTCTTATGACAAAAAGAACATCATCATCAAATATCTGGCACCAATTTTCATTATATGAAGGGAATTTTTTAGTGATGATACTTGCTACATTATGATAAAATTTAGCATCGTTAATTATTCATAAATTTTATGACAGAATATCTAGGGTCACTAAAAATTAGAACTTATTCTATAATTACTATTCATGACAAAGATAATAGCATCAATAAATATCTAGCATCAATTTCTATTAGGGGTGCAAATGGGTTGGGTCAGATCAGGTCATGAGTGATCTCGACTTGACTTGGTTCTTTGATCAAGTCCTAATATTGGATCTAAACCCAACCTAATATTTGATCAGATGCAACTTGGCTAGGTGAAGTAAATGGTGTAGGGTGGATCAAGCTAGGTAGATAAGATGGGTCGAAACAGGTAAGGTACTTATCATGCAAATATTCTAAAATAATTGTGACCTTGGAAGGGGGGATTTAGATTAAGGTTATATCAAAGTGGATTTGAGTTGAGGCACCCTATTACCTACACTCGATTTGAGGTACTTTATCAAGAACACATGCCTATCCTCAGGTTTAAACTAATCAAATCGGGTATTTGGTAGCCAAAGTAGTTAACATCAAATTTGGTGATCCTACTGATATTTAAGTTGCATTATTATTAATCTTGTTCTTATTTGATGAAGGAATTGAGTAGATGAACCAATTCAATCTTTAAATTAGTTCAAGCCAAAACTTATAAATCAAAAACTAATTTGGTCTTTAAATTGAATCCAAATGTCTGGACCAAAAGATTACCCAATAAAGATGCAAAATTAATTTTTATATAAAAAAATGAGATAATTTTAAGTTTTCAAACATCCAAAAGTGTATATTATTCTGCGGTCCTTCAATTAGAATTGCAATCAAGTCAAGTAAATAGTCAGAGACTTGAGCTCAACTCAATTCAAAATATTCAAGCTCAAAATTTGATTTGAGATTGATTGAGCCTCACCATGTAAGCTTGACTACATGTAATCAAAAAAAATAAGTACTCGAAATCAACACAACTTGACTTGACTCGCATATCAACTAAGTCATACTCGAGTTTGGATTTGAACTATGATTATAATTAAAACAATATGGTTAGAATAAAACATAAAAGGCATAAAGTATTAAAAATAAATATATTTATTTAAGTTCATGAGCCTTTGAGTCGGTATTAAAATTAATAAAATTTAATTCATCAAAAATTTTATTAATATTTTGGTGATTGATTTTTTTATCATTATTTTTTAATAATTAAATATAATATTTTTTATGATGCATTTTAATTCTAAAAATTCAATAATTTATGATGAAATTTGATGCATCATGAAATTATTATAATATTGAATGACAAAAATTTATTGTCACCATATGTTCCTCACAAATATAGTATGTATATGATAATTTTTTTTTGTTACTAAATTCAATATTTAGTGATGTACTTCAACTCATCACAAATCACTATAATATTCTATGATAAAAAAAAATTATCATCTTATAAATATAAAAAATAATATTTTAGTGCCAAACTTTATTCGTCACCAAATTCAATAATTTATGATAAAATATCACTCATTATAAAATAATAAAATATTCAATGATAAAATATTTTTATCATGCAATCTAAGTTATTGCATCATATAACTTCATAAGAGACTCATTATAAAATCTTTTAGTGACGATGGTGTACTCTTTGGTGACCAAATATTTAAACTTGTTGCTCCTTGGATTAATTTTGATGATTACAAAGCATTTGGAGGGGTTATTAATAATTTTTGCTTGAAAAAGACTTGTTGCATTTCAGGGGCAAAATCATAATTTTATCAAATCCTGATTTGAAAGCATCAAGTGCTAGAACAAAAGATTTGTGATCCATTGGTGAAAATTTTATAGTTTTTGGACATGTATTTTGAAAGATATTCATGATTGAAAATTTGAGTCGACCCAATGAGTTGACTCATGGCACAAAGGGTTGATTGGCACGCAGAATTTTCTAGCTGGCACAGTCTGTGAGTCGACCCCAGGGGTCGACCCCCAGGCATGAGTCGACCCATGAGTCGACCTCTGCTGTTTTTAGGTCAAAATTATAGAACCATTATTTTCTACTATTTTTCACAGAGGTCGACCCCATGAGTCGACCCATGAGCATGAGTCGACCCATGAGTCGACCTCTGTGACGGAAAAATTTCGCAACGGCTAGTTTTTAACCCATTTTAAGTAAATTTAATGCTCATTTAATGTTGTCTAACGGTTTTATTTCAGTCCAGATTGCTCTCCACCATTCCTTAAAGCTATAAAAGGGACAAAAAGGTGGGAATCAATAAGAAGAGAGATTTTTGAAAAGAGGATTTCAAGCATATCTTTCATCCCTAAGCAAGAGCTCACTCAAAGCATTCAAGAAGCTTTTAATTCAAGCTCACCAACTCCTCAAGTACTCATTCAAGTCTCCAACCATCTTGAGAAAATCGAAAAGAGCCTTCTTCTCTTTGAGTAAAGTGTATTTAAAGCCTCATTCGCTCATTAAAGGAGCTTCTTTTATATTTTCTGTGCTATTGATTGTAATACTCTGTTTGAGTTATTGTTTTTATTTTGGAAGGGTTCCAAAATAAGGGAAGGTTGATCCGAACCTTGAATCAGAGTGTATTGAGTTGGCTTGTACTCGAAAAATAAGTGGACTAGCTTGGGATAGCTAGAGTCGGAGGTTCCGATGAGTGTATTCAAGTTGAATACAAGTTAGTGGATTGGAATTCCCAAGTAGGAGCTTGGGGAGTGGATGTAGGTGCAAGGTTGGCACCGAACCACTATAAATCCTCTTATTTGTGTTGTGCCTAATTGCTCTTCTTTAGAACTTATTTATTCTCTTGCCTTCTTGTATTTAACCATTAGTCTTGAATCAACTATACTCTCCTTATTTATCTAGCTATTGTTAAACAATTTTCATAAGGTATAAGTTAAGTTTAAAATTTTTAAACCCAATTCACCTCCCCTCTTGGGTTGCATAGCTGGGCAACAAGTGGTATCAGAGCCCGGTGCTCTAGCCCTACTTTGATCTAACCAATCAAAGAGCTAAAGATCTATGACAACTCAAGTTGGCACTTCTCTAGCCGAGGGGCAGTCCACTAACCGACCTCCACTTTTCAATGGGTCCAACTATACCTATTGGAAAGCTCGGATAAAAATCTTCATTCAAGCACTCGACTATGATATGTGGAGTATCATAGTAAACGGCCCTCACACACCCACTAAAATTATTGATGGTGTGGAATCACCCAAACCCAAAAAAGAGTGGGATGAGGTTGATAAGAAAATGGCCCAACTAAATGCTAAAGCTATGAATGTTCTATATTGTGCTCTTGATGCTAATGAATTTAATCACATTTCAACTTGCTTGTCTGTTAAAGAAATATGGGATAGATTAGAAGTAACCCATGAAGGAACTAATCAAGTAAAGGAGTCCAAAATTAACATGCTCGTGCATAGATATGAACTGTTTAAAATGGAGCATGATGAGTCTATAACTGAAATATTTACATATTTTACTGATATTATAAATGGTTTAAAGAGTCTTGGTAAGTCATATTCTAACAGTGAGCTTGTGAAAAAGATTCTCAGGTCCTTACCAAGAACTTGGGAAGTCAAAGTGACCGCTATCCAAGAAGCTAAAGATCTGAACATCCTATTTTTGGAAGAGCTTCTTGGATCATTGATGACACATGAACTGAGCATGAAACAACATCAAGAGGAAGAAGTCAAAAAGAAAAGAACAATTGTCCTCAAATCCACAGCTCAACCAGATGAAGAAACTGATGACACCGAAAATGAAGAGCAGGATGAAGAGATGGCACTCATTACCAGAAGGTTCAGGAAGTTTTTGAGAAAAAGGAAACAAGGAATGAGGAAGAGGCCACTCACAAAAGAGGAACAGAGCAAAAAAAAAGATAAAGACCAACCCCTTATCTGCTATGAATGCAAGAAACCAGGACACTTCAAGTCCGAATGTCCACAACTGAAGAAGGGTCCCAAGAAGTACAAGAAGAAGGCCATGATGGTCACTTGGAGTGGGAGTGATGACTCAAGCTCCGAAGAGGAAGACTCAACTGAACAAGCCAACTTGTGCCTTATGGCACATAAAAATGAGGTAAATTCTGAAACTCCCAGTGACTTTACATTTGAAGAACTTCATGAAGCTTTTTATGATTTAATTGATGAACTAAAGAAACTAGGGATAAAGAACAAAGATCTAAATCAAAAAATCAATCTTTACTGAAATAAAATGAAAGCATTTCAATTGAAAAATCTACCCTGTTTCAAGAAAATCAAAATTTAAAGAATGAAATTGCCAAGCTAAAATCAATAGTTGAAAAATTCACCTTGAGTTCTAATAAACTTAATATGATTCTTGAAAATCAAAAGGCCGTGTATGATAAGGCTGGACTTGGCTATAACCCCTTGAAGAAACAAAAGTATCTGAAAAATATCTATGTAAACTCTTCAAGTAACAAGTTTTCTAATATTACTTGCTTCAAATGTGGTAGAGTAGGACACAAGTCATACACTTGCTTCTCTAACAAATCTGTAAACTCAAATGTAAAGAAAATATGAGTTCCAAAAGGAACCATTATGACTAACCAAAAAGGACCCAAGAAAGCTTGGGTACCTAAAATAAAAACTTGACTTTTGCCTGCAGGTGTGTCTAGCATCCCAAGGAGAAAACAGGAAATGATATTTTGATAGCGGATGCTCGAGACACATGACTGGTGATGAATCCCAATTCATCACACTTGATGCTAAGAATGGAGGGATGGTCATCTTTGAAGACAATAGTAAAGGAAAGATCATCGGTATAGGTAACATTGGTATCACTCCCTCCAAGTACATTAAAAATATTTTGTTAGTAGATGGTTTAAAGTATAATTTACTAAGCATTAGTCAATTCTGTGATAAAGGATATAAAGTTATTTTTGAATCTTCTGTTTGCATTGTAACTAGTCCTATTAATGAAGGCATTAAATTTGTTGGACATAGACATGGTAATGTTTATATGGTAAATTTGAATGATCTATCCAAGATAAACATGCAATGCCTAGTATCCTTGAATGCCAAGATTAATGAGACTAGTTGGCTTTGGCATCGTAGGCTTGCACATATTAGCATGCATTCACTTTTAAAACTCATTAAGAAGGAATTGATTCTTGGTTTGCCAAAATTGAACTTTGAAAAGGATAGAATCTGTGATGCATGCCAACTAGGTAAACAAACAAGAGTTTCATTTAAATCTAAAAATATTATTTCAACCTCTAGACCTTTAGAGCTATTGCACATGAATTTATTTGGACCTATTAGAACTACTAGTTTAGGAGGAAAACGATATGGTTTTGTAATTATTGATGATTTCTCTCGTTTTACATGGATTTTCTTTTTGGCACACAAGGATGAAACTTTTCAAGTTTTCTCTAAATTTTTTCGAAAAGTCACAAATGAGAAAGGATTTTTAATTCAAAATATTCGAAGTGATCATGGAACCGAATTTGAAAATCAAGACTTTAAAAAATTTTGTGATGAAAAAGGAATAGGTCATAATTTTTCTACACCTAAGACACCCCAACAAAATGGTGTAGTAGAAAGAAAAAATAGAATCCTAGAAGAAATGGCCCGTACCATGCTATGTGAAAGCAACCTTCCAAGATACTTTTGGGCGGAAGCTATTAACACAGCATGTTACATATTAAATTATGCTTTAATTAGATAAATTTTAAAGAAAACCCCCTATGAGGTTTGGAAAGGAAGAAAATCTAATATTGCATATTTTTATATTTTTGGTTGCCGATGTTTTGTATTAAACAATGGTAAAGAAAGACTTGAAAAATTTGATGCAAAATCTGATGAAGTAATTTTTCTTGGTTACTCCTCCTCTAGTAAAGCTTTTAGGACTTTTAACAAAAGAACTTTAGTAGTAGAGGAGTCAATACATGTTGTCTTTGATAAAACTAATGATCTTCCTTCAAGGAAGAATGAAGGTGTTGATGATGCAGATCCTCTTATAGAAGGAATGAAAGAGATCACTCTGAAAGATTCAACAATTCAAGATGATGAGGAACATGAAGACAAACAGGATGAGGGAGGTGAAGAACAACAAGAACAACCTCAAGGTACAAATGACCTACCCAAAGAATGGAGGTATGTTCACAATCACCCTAAGGAGCTAATTATTGGTGATCCTATGTATGTGGTAAGAACTCGTTCTTCACTTAAAGATGCATTCAATCATTTTGCTTTTGTCTCTTATCTTGAACCTAAAACTATTGAAGAAGTTGAAAAAGATTATAATTGGATTAATGCAATGCAAGAGGAACTTAATCAATTTGAAAGAAATAATGTATGGACTTTAGTATCAAGACCTAAAAATTATTCAATAATTGGCACAAAATGAGTTTTTAGGAATAAATTAGATGAACATGGAAATGTAATAAGAAATAAAGCAAGATTGGTTGCTAAAGGTTATAATCAAGAAGAAGGAATTGATTTTGATGAGACCTTTGCACCTGTTGCTAGACTAGAGGCAATTAGACTTATACTTGCATATACTTGCTTTATGAAATTTAAATTATTCTAAATGGATGTCAAAAGTACCTTTTTGAATGTACATATTGCTGAAGAAGTCTATGTAGAATAACCTCCAGGTTTTGAAAATCATGCTTTTCCTAATCATGTTTTTAAATTAAATAAAGCTCTATATGGTTTGAAACAAGCACCCAGGGCTTGGTATGAAAGGCTAAGCAAATTTTTACTTAATAATAGTTTTTCAAGAGGCAATATAGACACAACCCTTTTCATTAAAAGAAATCAAGATGATATATTAGTTATACAAATATATGTTGATGATATTATCTTTGGGTCTACTAATGAATCTCTTTGTCAAGATTTTGCAAGGCTCATGCAAGGGGAGTTCGAGATGAGCATGATGGGAGAACTTACTTTCTTCCTCGGACTCCAAATCAAACAAACAAAGGAAGGAATCTCCATCATCCAAAGCAAATACACAAGGGAATTACTCAAAAGATTTAGAATGGAGAACTCCAAAGCAATTGGCACACCCATAAGCCTTTCATGTAAGCTTGACAAGGATGAAGAAGGTAAAAGTGTAGACTTAAAATTTTATAGAGGTATGATTGGCTCTCTACTATATTTAACTGCTAGCAGACCTGATATTATATTTAGTATTTGTCTTTATGCTCGATTTCAATATAATCCTAAAGAATCTCACTTGAATGCTGTTAAAAGAATCCTTAGATATTTGAATGGTACTCAAACTCTAGGATTATGGTACTCTAAGGACTCATTAATTGATTTAATAGGATATTCAGATGCTGATTTTGCTGGATGTAGATTAAATAGAAAAAATACTAGTGAAACTTGCCAATTTCTTGGAGTTAACCTAATCTCCTGATTTAGCAAGAAACAAAACTCGGTAGCACTATCTACGGTCGAGGCCGAATACATTGCAGCCGGAAGTTGTTGTGCTCAAATCTTGTGGATTAAGCAACAACTTGAAGATTTTGGTATCAAACTTAATAAAACTCCCATAAGATGTGATAACACTAGTGCTATAAATCTTACTAAAAATCCAATTCAGCATTCTAGGTCCAAACATATTGAAATCAGGCATTATTTCATAAGAGAACATGTTCAAAATAAAGACATAATTCTTGACTATGTTTGTACTGAAAAATAATTAGCCGATATCTTTACAAAGGCCCTAAGTGAAGATAGATTCTGTGAAATTAGGAGAGAACTAAGAATCCTTGATCCATCTGCTTAAATGTCTCTCTAATCACAAGGGATCAATGTCAAAAACTCCTTGAACTTAATTCTCACCATTTCTCTTGGGCTTAAAAGCTCAAAATTATCATTCTCATAATTGATCATTGAGCAAATATCCTTCTCCTAAAGTTTCGAATTTTTCAAAAATTGTCTCATCATTTTTCTGAGTTTCAATGTGCCATGAGTCGACCCCTAGGGTCGACCCAAGGGCAAACTTGAAATTTTTTGGCTAAAATCCCACGGGCTCTTTCTTTTTATTGAAAACCCATCCTTTGAGCCGACCCATTCCACCGTCTTCTTCCTCCCTCCAAGCCATAGGTGCCCTTTTCTTCTTCTCCAAACCCAAGTCCTTCCCCCAAGACTCTTCTCCCATCACCCCTTACACCTCAAATCGACCCTTAAGAATCAAGTTCTTCCCCTTCTCCACCTTTGTTTGGAGCGGATTGAGCGTGCCCTAGATTTTACCCTTCTCTTCCAAATCGGGGTATCACTCCTCCAAAATCCCTATCCTTCCACTAGAAACTCTTCATCTCACCCTCACATTTGCTCTCCCAAGCTCCGTGTTAGTCTCATCAGTGCAAATGGCTCCGAAAATGAAGCTCCCACAAAGAAGGAAGTCGGTCCGCAAGTTGGAAGAAGGCGTGCGTAGGAAGAGACAGGCAACCCAGACCTCATCAGCTTCAATCCCTGCTTCGGCATCTGCTCCAGCTTCTTCTCGGTCTCCATTAAGCCCCAATAAGATTCTCTTATCTGATAGAAAGGTAGAACCCGAGAAAAACGTAGATTTCAGATTTTTTGAAAAAGAGGGGTTCTCTATCGGTTCAAAAATCAAAGATCAAGATTGGGAATTTTACTGCTCACTTAAAGAAATTACCTATGTGGATTTGGTTAGGAAATTTTATCTGAACTTGAGCTATGGCAATGGAACAGTAAGATCCACTGTTAAGAGTATAGAAATCTGTCTAGATCCTGTACTTTTGGGAGAAATTCTTCATTTACCCTGTGAGGGATTCTCAAACATGGAACTCTCAGTCAAGGAAGAAGGAATTAATGTGATTCTAGGAAGAATCTTCTCGGGAAGCCTAAACAAACTAGAGGCCAAGATCCTTTCCATTGAGATGAGGATACTACATCAAATGGTAACAAAGTTTTTCTTCCCTAGAAGTGGTAGACATGACCTCCTCTCAGGCCGAGACATCTGTATTATGTTTCATGTGATTACCCAAACCCCTCTGAACCTCCCAGCATTAATGATTGAGGTCATGAGAGAAATCCTGAATAGATCTAAGGCACATCTGCCTTTCGGTATGGCCCTCACTTTGGTATTCAGGAGGTTTGGAGTTAGTTTTGAGGGGGAGGCAGTAGCTAGGCTTTCTCACTCTGACACCATCAACCAACATACTTTGCACCGCATGGGATTTACTAAGACTGATGGTGGTTGGACTAAAAGTGTAGAAGAGAGAGCTGAGGACAGAGCTGAGGATAGAACTGAGGAAGAAAGACCATCTTCACCCCTCCATGATCTCAGGACAGCATCTCCAGACATTCAGTTTGTTTCAGATCACGAGGCTGGCCCATCAGAGTCTACGAGGAGGCACACTCCAGTCCAGCAGCCAGACAGCAGAGCACTTTCCTCAGAGATCAGATTGGCTGACGACCAGATAGAGATGATCTCTCAGCGTGTGGCTTCCATACTTTCTCAACAGTTGGGCACTTCAGTTTTTGCATAGGGATCCACATCACTTGATGTATCTGATCAGACATTGATCCCTCACATCTTCACTATCTTCCAAATGATTACAGATCAATCAATTCGCATTCAGCAGCTTGAGGGTTGTGTAGTGAGATTGACTGCCAGGGTATTCAACTTGCAGAGGCAAGTACTGGCTCTTGCCCATCCACATCCCACTTCGGACATCACTGAGGTCTCAGACCTATCTGTGGAGGCAGCCAGACTTAGAGGAGTCTTGGAGAGCGGATTTGACTTTCTGAGAAGAGAGATCAGAGGCTCTAGTGAGCATGCATCCACCCAGTTCACTGCACTGCTTCAGTCTGTTTCAAGAGCCTTAAACCTTCTGGACACTATCAGACTATCACTTGCAGCACAGTCCATTGCTTCGCAGCCTTCAGGATCTTCTCACCCACCCACTCGTGTCGACACCTCCACTCGTGGCAGAGGCAGACGGGGTCGAGGTCGAGCCCTTGGTCGTGATCCTTCATCTCCTCACCCCATCTCCGATTCATTTGACTCTGATCCATCCAGTCATGATCTCTACTAGATCTTGTTTAGCTAGTCTTTAGTTTTAGTCTAGGAACTATCTTTTAGGCCATGTAATGATGTTGACTGATTGACTTTTGTATTTTGGTATATGTATTGGAACAACTATGTAATCAGTCACTTTTTCATTATAAATATATACTCTTTGACTTTCAATGAATGTCTTTCAAATTGAGTTACTTTTAATTATGTGCATGCAACAGAACTCATATCCATGATGTAAAATACTATAAATTACAATATGGTATCCAATTGGTATATCTTTTATGTTTGCCATATTAAGGGGGAGTAAAACAATAAGCAATTAAGAAACAAGCAATAAGCAAAAGGAAGAAATAGAGTAAATATATTCAAAAACAAAGGGGGAACTAAAGAATCTCTATTGATACTGTCAAAAAGGGGGAGAAATAATTAAATGAGCAAATGAGATATTTTCAAATGAGCAAATTTTCAAAATTTTGAATTGAGAAATTTTCAAATGAGCAAATTTTCAAAATGTTAAGCAATTGAGAAATAATCAAATGAGCAAATGAGCAAATTTTCAAAATGTTAAGCAATTGAGAAATAATCAAACGAGCAAATGAGCAAATTTTCAAAATGTTAAGCAATTGAGCAAATTTTCAAATGAGCAAATGAGCAAATTTTCAAATTTTTAAGCAATAAGCAAATTGTTAGGCAAATGAGCAACACAAGCAAATGGGCACATGTATCATTTGCCAAAGAATTAATTTTCTTTTCAAGCAAATGCATTTATAAGCAATTTTTAAATTGGTAGCAAATTTTTCATTTATCTTCAAACTACCTATGATGCATTTCATTCCAATACATGGCTATAATATTCAAATAATGCATCTTCATAACTTTGAAATTCATGCTCAATATTTTATATATGCTTTTGCTCAAGTATTTTGTCATCATCAAAAAGGGAGAGATTGTTGCTCCTTGAATTGATTTTGATGATTACAAAGTATTTGAAGGGGTTACTAATGATTTTTGCTTGAAAAAGACTTATTGTATTTCAGGAGCAAAATCATAATTTTACCAAATCCTGATTTGAAAGCATCAAGTGCTAGAACAAAAGATTTGTGATCCATTGATGAAAATTTTATAGTTTTTGGACATGTATTTTGAAAGATATTCATGATTAAAAATTTGAGTCGATCCCATGAGTCGACTCATGGCACAAAGGGCTGATTGGCACGCAGAATTTTCTGGCTGGTACAGTCTGTGAGTCGACCCCAGGGGTCGACCCCTAGGCATGAGTCGACCCATGAGTCGACCTCTGCTGTTTTTAGGCTAAAATTACAGAACTATTATTTTATGCTGTTTTCCACAGAGGTCGACCCCATGAGTCGACCCATGAGCATGAGTCGACCCATGTGACAGAAAAGTTCTACAACGGTTAGTTTTTAACCCATTTTAAGTGCATTTAATGCTCATTTAATGTGGTCTAACGGCTCTATTTCAGTCCAGATTGCTCTCCACCATTCCTTAAAGCTATAAAAGGGACAAAAAGATGGGAATCAATAAGAAGAGAGATTTTTGAAAAAAGAATTTCAAGCATACCTTTCAGCCCTAAGCAAGAGCTCACTCAAAGCATTCAAGAAGCTTTTAATTCAAGCTCACCAACTCTTCAAGTACTCATTCAAGTCTCCAACCATCTTGAGAAAATCGAAAAGAGCCTTCTTCTCTTTGAGTAAAGTGTATTTAAAGCCTCATTCGCTCATTAAAGGAGCTTCTTTTATATTTTCTGTGCTATTGATTGTAATACTCTGTTTGAGTTATTGTTTTTATTTTGGAAGGGTTCCAAAATAAGGGAAGGTTGATCCGAACCTTGAATCAGAGTGTATTGGGTTGGCTTGTACCTGAAAAATAAGTGGACTAGCTTGGGATAGCTAGAGTCGGAGGTTCTGACGAGTGTATTCAAGTTGAATACAAGTTAGTGGATTGAAATTCCCAAGTAGGGACTTGGAGAGTGGATGTAGGTGCAAGGTTGGCACCGAACCACTATAAATCTTTTTGTTTGTGTTGTGCCTAATTGCTCTTCTTTAGAACTTATTTATTCTCTTACCTTCTTGCATTTAACCATTAGCCTTGAATCAACTATACTCTCCTTATTTATCTAGCTATTGTTAAACAATTTTCATAAGGTATAAGTTAAGTTTAAAATTTTTAAACCCAATTCACCCCCCCTCTTGGGTTGCATAGCTGGGCAACAAAACTTTTCATGATAAATAATTTTATCATAAAAATATAATATCTTTAATGATAAATATTTTAATATCATTAGAAATTAATTTTTATTGATGAAAGATATACTATAGCATGATAAAATTTTTAATTTCTTATGATGGAACATATCGTCACCAAATATTGTATCATTTGGTGATGCATATAGTTACGTCACAGTTAATGTATATTTGATGACAAAATATTACTATTATCATCTTATACTTTTAGCGACATACTTTTAATGATGAGCATTATGATGATTTATTTTCGACACAAAAACTATTTTATGATGAAATTATATTTTTTTATGATGACTATGTTTACGTCACTGGTAATTAACCTTTGGTGATGAAAAATAGATCATATCGTGACAAAATTTTTTATATCTTGTGATAGAACAAATTGTCAGCAAATATTACATCATATGGTGATAAATATAATTTCATCATAATTAATATATATTTGGTGATAAAATATTATTTTCATCACGTTATATCTTTAGCGACGCACTTTTCATGATGAGTGATGTGATGATTTTTTTTGTTAGTAAAATTTTGTTATGATGAAATTAAATTTTTGGGTGACAATTCATCAAAAAATTTATTTTTTATTATAGTGACTTGTAGTCAACTAGTGATGAATATTGAGATATAGATTTGATATTTGATTTTGAATTTAGTTGCTCTAAATCAATCTTGATTTATTTACTTGATGAATAATAAAATTAAATCTTTTACTATATTTTATTTATAATAAATTTTAGTTGATTATAATTAATAGGCTTTATGTTATTGAGGACTATACCCCTCAATAGTATGGCCATATTATGTCTCGAATTTGAGGCATTATAGTTTTCGTAATAATATATGACTTACATGACATCATATGCTTGATCTTTAATTTAAGAAAATATAGAATCATTCTTTTCATGATAAAAGCAACCTATAGTACAAAACTAGTCAGAAGTGTCCGGATTACGTACATCATTCTTTTTAAACCTTTAAACTTCACTAAGTGAATCTACTAAGCCTACTCGAGTGACATCTTTGACCTTGACTTCTGACAGTCATGTGAACTTAGACGTCTGTAATCAAGAGGAAAAGGGGAGAGAGAAGGTGCTGATGGTCTATGATCATTGATGGTGCTTGAAGGGTGGTTGGGATTTCATTATAAAGAGTGGAGAGTCCCCAAGTCTTTGATTGAGTCTGAGGTGGAGGAGAAGTCCTACATGTCAAAGAGAGACTTTGCCTCGATCAGAAAGAAGTAGGCTTTTGGTTTTCTCCTACTCCACGTCAAAGAGGGGCTCTATCCCGATCAAAAAAGAGCAAGCTTTTGGGCCTTGCTCCCACCATAGGCTAGGCTAAAGAATCAAACTAGTCAGGTGGACTAGGCCTCTGTCTTTACATTCTTCCCTCTTGAAAGAGTTTCATCCTAAAAACTTAACGTACATTTATTTTCAAATGAATGAGGATACTTAGTCTTAATCTAATACTCCACCATACTTCCTATGTGCAACTCTGATCTAAACCCATTTTTCTAGAATTCAATATTCTAGATTAGTTTTTATTAACCCTACCTTTATCATCTAAGTGATGCAATTTTTAAACAAAATCTCAGTAAGAATAACTTTCTTAAAAGAAGAGACAACATATAATGACTTATTTAATTCTTCAAATATCTACCAAACTTGGAAAGAACAAAGGAATGAGAGGAATTATAATTAAATAGCAAATAAGCATCTATGGAGTTGACTGGAATGGTACTTGTAGCTGTTTGATTGCTTGCAATGAGATTTATTGATCTTATGATTGATTTTGATGATTATAAAATATTGAGTAATTATGTTACTAATTATGTATTTCAAAGATAGATATCGCATTTCTAAGATGCTTATAATAAAAAAATTATCTATAGAAGAAATTCTCTCAAGATGCCAAGTCAAAATACTTAAAAGGATAAGTTTTCACAAATTTAGATGGCTCATTATGAAGAAAAAAATTAGAAGAAGCAAATATTATTGGGAAGCATTGGGGCCAAGAAATTCAAGTTTGAAAGATAAAAATATGAAAAGAATGAAGTTGGAAGGTTTTGAGTCGACTCCAAGAAGAGCTGAGTCGACACTAGCATAAATTTAGTTTTTAACACAATCCTTGAGTCGACTCAAAAAAATTTTGAGTCGACTCAAGCTCGAGTCAACCCAAGAACTATTCAAGTCGACTCAAGAATCCCTGATAGCACTAATGGCTAGTTTTCTGCACACTTCTAATAGCTAATTTTTGGATCTAACGACTATTTTAAGTGCTTCACCAGCTAAAACTCATTCTCCAACAAATCCCAAGCATATTAAAGGTTAGAAAATCAATTGGGAAGTCAACTAAGTAGATTAAAAAGAAATATTCATCAGTTTGAATAAGAATTATTGAATATCACCGAAAAAAAAGAAAAGAGAGAATTTTTATCATGGATTTTAACAAGCTTTCAAGATCAATATTCTTCATCATCTTCCATATCCTCTAGAGCAGTAATAAGAAAAGTTCAAGCTTCATTTGAATATTCCATCAGCAACTTCTTTGGGCTTCAAAGAGTTTAAATTTTTTATTTTTAATTTATGCTAAAATTTTCATTCTTATATATTGTTTTCTTTACAAGCTTCTTTGAGAGAAAGAAATTTGGGGATTAGGTCCATCCAAGTCTGAACTTTGTGAGTTTTAATTGGTGAGCTTGTAAAATCAACTAAGTTAATTGTAATCCTAGAAAATAATTAGTGTATAAATTTTGATTGATGATCTTGAAAAATTAACTAAATTTATTTATGATCCTAGATAAAATAAATATACTGTAATCGAAAAGATTATAATAAAATTCTCAAGAGGCTCTTGGAGAGTGGATATAGGTATGGGGTTGCTCAATAATGCTGAATAATTTTATGGCCTATAGTTAAAAAGTTTATACTTAGTTTTCAAAATCTTTAATTAATACTGAATAATCAAAAGATTGTTTTGAATAAAGCAGGAATTGATTTTAATTATTCAAGAAAATAGCAATTTATTAAAAATATTTTACAAAAGCTCCATATGAAAATCACTCTATAATTTATTTTAAACATAAAAAAATAAGTCATAAAATTTTAGAATATAATATTAAAAGAAATGATCATACTTTGATTAGATAAATTTGAGTTTCAAAAAGAACCGTATGTACCAACTCTAATGGACCCAAGATAGCTTGGATACTAAAATTTAAAAAATAATTTTATAGGTTTGCCAAGCATCTGATGATTTAAAAGGAGTAAATTCTTGAAAATGGATGCTTAAGACTTAAGTGAATGGGTGATAATGCTTAGTAAAAGCTAAACTTTTCTTATATCATATCATTACTAATTTCTGATTCTACTTGAGTGATTGATTTTGATGCTTCATACATATGCTTGATATTGTGATGATTTTTCAATACTTACTTGAATATATTGATAAATACATTCTTCTAATTTTAGTATCATATTGATTGGTAGAAGTATAAGTTTTATTTTAAATTCAGCATCATCCCAGACCCCTCATAACATGGTATCACTTGTAAAACTTAAATAAAGTAAGCTTGATGGATTATGAAAATATTTGAGTGTAAAACTCTCAAATTAATTTTTGACACTCTCATAAGACATGTAATTATTAAAATATCTCAAAAAAAATTATGTGATCTAAGGAATATCAAGATGAATCATCAATTCATAAAAGATTGTATGCTTGATATTGTTGATTTGCATTGCATCCTAGATTGATCCTTAAGATTTTGAATATCCCCTAGCCGAATCTAAACTTTTAAATCCTTTATCTAGTTTTTTCTTAATTTGATCTTATTTGATTTGATTGATTATCATACCCTCTAATCGATTAATTCTTGATCCCCTATTTGATTCATTTATTCTGATTTAAATATCTTTTTTGATCATTAATTTGATTTGCCTTTGATCTCTATCCTATTTGAGCTATTCTTCTTTGGATCAAAATTTTTTGAACTATTTTCTATATTAGAGAGTCGACTCATGATTTCTTAGGATGCTAGGATTCTCTCTTAGTGCATTAGTATCCCTAGCAATCCACCTTTTTGATACATGTAGCCCTCATATATTTTTAATATATTGATGTTTTGATCAACTTTTCAAATCATATTTTGATAAATCAATAAAAATCTAATCTATTTTGGAAATTAAGTATGTTTAATGATGTTATTTGTTTGATTTATATGCTTATTTATCTGATTCAATATATGCTTAATTTATAAAACTAATAAGGAGAAGAATGTAAAGCTTATTTCTTTAAAATTAATTAAATATACATAATTTGGAAGAAAAATGGAGTATTAAGATAACTAAATCATTTGGCATTAATTATGAAAAATAGAAGGAGATAACATTATTGGAGCTTAAAGGAGAAATCACTTTAGAACTTAATGAAAACAGAAATTATTGATGACTATCTGTACACTCTTGTTGCTTTGATTTATTTTTAAAAAATTATTTATGCTTGATTTTGTCATTTACACTTTGCATGGTTCAATTGTATCAACTTTTTGACAATTAATTAGTATTCATTTTTTTTTGCATGGATTGATCATCTTTTGAAACATGAACTTGAAAAAATACTTTTCATAATTTGTGTCATGCTGAACTTGAAATATGAATCCTTATTTTGTTTAAGTAATGAAACTGAAAATTGATCTTCTTTGATTTTTAAGTGGTATCAAACTTTTAAGAAAATCATGATTTGATCTGAATTTTAGTTCAATTTGTATCAAGATGATTTCTCTTAAGAAACTTTTTACACTTGGTATCAATGGTTCCACTCTTGCCTCACACCTTATTTCTTCATCTTTTGAGAAAAGAATTAAATATTTGGTCTCAAATCTATTTTGTATTGACATATTCTTGATGTGATAATATTTGAGATAAACTTATACCATTTTTGAACTTAATGGATTAATACCTCTTAAAATGAAGAAAGAGAGCATTAGAAAAAGTAAAACATATTTTAAGCATGTATTTAATGCTCAAAATTATTAATATTGAAAATATTTATCTCTATTGGACTCTTGAAACTCAAAGTAATTTTTCTAGCTAAATTTGAGAACTTGTTTTGATGCATCCATATCATTCAAAAAGGAGGAGATGTGTTCCAAAATTGAATTTACAAAAGAAAAAAATATATTTGAAATATATATTAAATCTAAATTTTTTATAATATTTTGAAAAAGAGAAGAATATCTTTATCTCAAATCTATTTTTGTATTGCTAATATGATATCATATGAGACAAATAAGGAAAATTGATATCCTTTCAGAACTTAAGTAATTGATATTTTTTAAGGAAAGAAAGGAATGAACTTTAAAAAAAAAAGCCAAGCATGTCTTTTGCATATCTTTAATGCTTCAAAGATTTATTTCTCTTGAATTTTTCTTAAGCTTGAAGCTATTCCCTAACTGAATTTGAGAAGTATTTTTAAATCTATGGTTTTGAGAAAAGAAAAAACATATTATAGAAATTACATTCTGTAAAAATGGCCAAGCTTGATTTAAATTATTTTTCTTAATCTCAATCTGATACAAACCTTCAGTTCTTTTAAGAAGTGGGAGAAGCCTTAAATTGACTTTGAAAGGTAAGTTCAAGCTAAATTCAAAAAGAGGAAGAAAAAATTATGAAATCTGAATTCAAGTTTAATTTAAAAGGGAGAGAAGTGTTTTTGAGTATATTTTGTTCAAGCAAAAAAAGAAAGTTACAAAATCTGAATTTAATATAGTTTTTCTAAATTTAATTGGCTTTCTACTTGATCTTAATGATTCACTTGAAAACCACTCCTTATGCTTTTTGATGTTGTCAAATGGGAGAGAGTTATGTTGAGTATATGCTTGAGTTGATTATATGCCGGAAATGCTCATATGTTTGTATTAAGAGAATCACATGAAATGAGTATATGTTTTGGATGCATCATGTATCAAATAATTGAAATCTAAATTTAAGATGAATTAAAGATAAATTAAAAATTTTATGAACTTTATGTTTACAAGTATTTATTTATTTACTTCATGATTTATATCAATAATTTAATTAAAATACATGATATATTTTATTGTGTATATACTCAAAGTTTTGTCATCATCAAAAGGGAGAGATTGTTGACCCTATAATTAATTTTGATGATTATAAAATATTAAGTAATTATGTTACTAATTATATATTTCAAAGATAGATGTAGGATTTTTTAGATGCTCACAATGAAAAAATTATCCATGAAAGAAATCCTCTCAAAATGCCAAGCCAAAGTACTTAAAAGAATAAGTTCTCATTAGTTTGGATGGCTCATCATAAAAAAAATAAAATTAAAAAAAATAAATATCATTTGAAAGTATTGGAGCTAAAAAATTCAAGTTTGAGAGGCAAAAATACGAAAAAAATAAAGTTAGAAGGTTTTAATAGAAGTTAAGTCGACTATGGCACAAATTCAGTTTTTGGCATAGATTTTGAATCAACTCAAAAACTCTTGAGTCGACTCAAGCTTAAGTCAACTCAAGAACTGCTTGAGTCAACTCAAGGGCCTCTGATAATATTAATGGCTTATTTTCTATACACTTCTAATGGATAGTTTTTGGATCTAACGGCTATTTCAAGTATTCCAACGATCAAAACTCTCTCCAATAACTCTAAAGAATATTGAAGGCTAGAGAATCAATTAGAAAGGCAATCAAATTGATTAAAAAGAGATATTCATCAGTTTGAGTAAGAATTACTAAATATCATTGAAAAGAAAGAAAAGAGAGGATTTTTATGTATAGATTTTAGCAAGCTTTCAAGATCAATCTTCTCTATCATCTTCTACATCCTCAAGCATTAACAAGAGAAGTTCAAGCTTCATTTGAGCAATCTATCAGCAATTTTTTCAAGCTTCAAAGAGTTCAAATTTTCTATTTTTACTTTATGTTGAAATTCTCATTCTTGTATTTTATTTTTTTTACAAGCTTCTTTAGGGGAAAGAAACTTAAGGATTAGGCTCATCCAAATCCAAAATTGAACTTTATATATTTTGGTTGGTGAGTCCGTAAAACTAACTGGATTGATTGTGATCTCGAAAATAATCAGTGTATAGGTTTTGATTGGTGCTTCTGAAAAATTAATTGGATTTATTTATGGTCCAGAGTAAAACAAACATATTGTAATTGGAAACATTATGATAGAATTTCTAAGGGACTTTTGGGAAGTAGGCGTTGGTACGGGGTTGTACCAAATCACTATAAATTATTTTATGTTTGCATTGTATTTTCTCTTGTTTACTTGATTTTAATTTCTACTTTACATTGGTTAAACTCTTGATTTGCATTCACTATCTTAGTTTCACTATAGCTTAAAGTATACACCTCTTAATCACTTAAATTAGCTTAATTTGAAGTACATTATTATGTAGATTTTAGATTTGTTTGATTTTTGAAGAACTCAATGCATCCCTCCTCTTGGATTGTTATCTTTCTGGGCAACAATATCTTATTGGGTTAAAGCAATTCCTCATGCATTATCTTTCTAACTCTGGCTAGCCAATTTAATAGACTTGGAATCATTCTTCTTCTAGTTTAGACAATCCCATGCCACATGTTCTAAAGAGCCACTTGTAAAGCTTGCTCCACATTTCTTAAGATAAGGGCCATTATAAATGTTACCACAATACCTGCATGCCTTTAGTCCCTTCATTTTGGTCAGACGATCCTATGCAAAATGTCCCACTACACTACATTTAAAGTAGGCTCGTAATCTCTTGAGACAAGGTCCATGATGACTTCTACCACAATACCAACAAACCTCAACTTCCTTTTCCTTATCTAAGTTATTTCTTGAATCTTTTTATTAGTCATTTGGAATTTTTGCTAGTCTAGAGCTCTTCCTATCCTTCCTTTCCTATCTCGATCTTTTTATATCAAATTCAACTTTTAAAGTCCTTTCTAGCACGTCTTTATAGTTTTTAAAAGGTGATAAGATAAACAGAACAAAATTCCATATCTTAAGCTCTATTCAAATCTATTAGCATTGCTTCTTTTGGCTCTATGAGCTAGAGACAAAAGTGGCTTAACTTATTGAATTTATTTGCATACTCTAGTACTATCATATCATTCTTTTGCAGTAAAGCTAGAAACTCATTCTTCTTTTCTAATCTCACTAACTTAAATAATGGTCATAAAATACTTTCTTGACCTCTTCCTGTGTCAGCTAATTCTCAACATTTTCATAAACATCTTTTATTGTAGTCCACTAAAAGTCAATATTTTTTGAACATAAGTATGGCTAACCTGGCCTTTACATCCTTAGGATACTATAATACATCAAACACTTTTTTATTTTTCGAATCTACATCTCCACTACTTGAAGGTTAGCTCCATCCTCAAATAGTGGTAGGTTGAGCTTCTTGTACCCCTCTCATAGTATGTCTCTAAGGATCGCATAGGTCAAGGAGTGGTCTATATCTATTGTTACTGCTGAAGAAGCCAAACCACTACTTGGCATACTTTAGTAATGTCTATTCAAATAGTTGATGTATTTGGAGCCTACTCAACCAGTTTGTTGGCATCTCTTCTCGTGGTCATTCTTGCTCCTCTCCTCCTTGAAGCAAAATTTGCCAAGACTTCCTCCTCCCTATTGCTCATGGTCACCTATTAAAATATTAATATTAATCGGTTGTTTCAATTGACCAATTGGAAGGCTAAGAATGCTTGTCTACTCTTATTCAACAATGCTTAGCTACTCTTGTTCAATCAAATATGATCTACCTAAATGAAACCTAATTACCCACTGCTGGACTCTAAGTTCTATCCATAATCAAAACTATTTCTCTAATACCATAAAATATCGCATCCCAACTTCAGGATATAACATGACCATACTATCGAGAGATACTATCCTCGATAAAATGAAGCCAACAATCATAATCTCAAATAAAATAAAAGATCTAAATCCATCATCCATGAAATCATTAAACAAAAGCTGGTTCAGAGAGTCTAAATTCAAATTTAAATATTCCCATATTTTAAAATTCATAACATTATTCATTACAAGTTCATAATCAACCATTAAATTAAAATTCTTCTTGAAAATCAAAAGCTTATTAATGTGAGCTTCAAGTCTAGACCATCCTTCATTTTTATTTATCTTATTCATCTGAAAAGGAAAAATAAAAAGAGATGTGAGTTACACAATTTAGTAAGAAATCCTTATACTACCTTATTGGCTCCAGCATAAGTTTTTTACATGAATAATACATCATTTAAGAAAATAACAAATATAATTATAAAATTAAGCATTTCATAGTTTAATATGAAAAGAGAAGTCATAAAACCAATTATATATGTATAAATCATGAATAGTTCATAAATTTGATTCCAAGTGTATAATATAAATAAGTTCATGAATGTGTGTCATTTTGCCAATTCATAGTGCAAAATATTACTCTCAAACTAAATGCTAAGATCACTTTAAACCAGTGATAGGGCTATAATCATGATCCATCATTCTTATGCAACATTTATACCCACTAGCAGGGCCTTAATTCATAGCTATGGTCTCTATGCCAACTTTTTATTTACTGATAGGACTATAATTCATAGTCATAGTCCATACATAGCTATTCAAGAGCCTTTAGCTATATTTTTCTTAAACTATACATTCTTAAAACATATTTTCTTAAAGCATACATACATAAATAGGGTTTATAAATCATTAACAAGAAAACACTCATGTAATCACGCTTTTCATAACAAAAAATTCAAAATTCAAAAAAAAATGAAATTCATAGTTCATAAGCTAGACATTAATATTAAAATATACATGGGACCATTATTTTCAAAATAATACATGATTTACATGAGATCATATGCTCGATCCTTAATTTAAAAAACATAGAATCATTCTTTTTATGATAAAAGCAATATGTAGTTCAAAACTAGTAAGTATCTAGATTACTTATCTTGACCTTCTTAGACCTTCAGACTTCTCTGGGTGAATCTGATAAACATACTCCAGTGACATCTCTGACCTCAATTTCCAACTGCTATGGTGAATTGAGAAGCCGATAAGCAAGATGAAAAAGGGAGAGAGAAGATGTCGGCGACCGATGATTGGTGGTGCTCGAAGGGAGTTTGGGATTTCATTATATAGAGCAGAGAATAGAGTTCCCTAGTCTCCCATAAAGTTCAAGAGGAGAATGGGGAGAAGTCCTCTGTGTCAAAGAGTGGCTCTACCTTGATTAGAAAGGAGTAGGCCTTGCTGCCACCACAAGTTGGGCCAAAGAGCCATGGCAATCAAGTGGACCTAGCCTAGGCCTTTACACCTTAACATCGCAATACCACTGAGGATCCACCACCATGTGGTGCACGCTGCATAAGGCCACCAGCTGCCTAGGTCCACAAAGGTCGTGCCTATCGAACAAGGCTACGGATACACAATTGGGCCCACAACACAATGTAGTTATACAAGGGTGGCCATGCTGATGATGGTTGCCCAACTAAGTTTCATCATAGTGGTGCTGGCTTGAGCATGACATGGTTTAGTGGAGGATCTATCATGTGCCAAAAGCTACAATACTCCTTAATACTTTGGAAACCCTGGGTTGGCTATCAAGTGGATGTGTTGATGAGGTATTGAGAGAAGTAATGGCTAACTATGGTGAAGCATTGCTGGGGATTGATATCATGGGACTTGGGAAGCTTGATATCTAGCATAGCAGTAAACTGCCAAGACATATATAGATACTTGAGGATTCCATATAGATTTTAGGAGGGGCATGATGATTTAGATGTATTCTTAATCCCACAGGCCCATAGGACACAAGCCTACTATGGAATGATTGCAAGGCAAGGTGGTGCCATGCATAGATGGTTTTGCATGGAGGCATTCGGGGCAATGTTGGCCAACAAGCTAGCCACATTATGATGGCAGTTTGCAAAAGGTTTGGCCTCAAGGAGGTATTTGGGCTATCCAATACATTCTTGATCTTTGCAATGGAGCATATAGGCAATAAGAGACTAGCTAGGTAAGGGATTACTCTTGAAATTTTTGTCCACACAATTTTTAGCCATATCATCAAAAAAGGTTTTGGAAGCGATATCAATAAATAGGATTCGAGACAACAATGGGTTCAAGCGAGCACAATATATTTTTGTCAAAAAATTTGAAAAATGAAAGAAACAATAGGAAAAAATGGCTTGAAAGAACAGTAAAATATACAGAGAGGAGTAAACTTATTGATGGAGGCACATCCTAAGACATTGCTTTTAAAGAAAAATTTGCCTCCATAAGGTGCACGGCTTCCTTGATGCCTTTCTTCCTAGATACAATGATCCCCCCATGAACTGTGCATGCAGTGGGTGATACTTAAACCCAAACAGTTTCATAGTCGTCATCCGATTCAGTTTGAATATAGTTTTAGAGAAGAAAAGGCTCAAAGTTTTGGCTGCAAATCATATAGAGAGACCAATATTGATAAAGCAAAACTCTCATAACCAAAAAAAAAAAAAAACAAAAAGGGCAGAACTCCCACAACCATTCCTTGATTTAGGCCATTAAAATAAAAAAATAACTAGCCCTTAATAGAACAAAAAGCCAATCAAGTCATCATGCAAATATGGTAATCTCATAGGAGCAAAAAAGGTCAAACTATGTGATAAATGAAATCGTATGTCAACTCTTATTACACAAATATGCTTGAAATTGTAAAAAGTAGGATCATATGGTGACCAAGACATGAAGAGAGGACTCCTACACATGCCATGACATACTATGCTCATAGGCACATGTGGCTAACATCACCAAGTTACGCATCATACACATGCACATATGTGGTGGCACACCCCAAGCATTTAAATTTTCCAAAGCATCTATAGAAACCTTAAAATATACCAAAATCAATAAAGGTCTCTAAGAGATAGAACAAGTAACATATTCATATTATTAGTTCGTATATGGTGATTTGCTGGTTGATGTTAGGATTTACTTGATTGTGGTATACTATTTGGCCTATCATTCTTGTGGTTCTTTTTTTCATTTTTCCTTTTGCTTCTCTCTCAATGCAGGGTAGCTGCTCAGCATTAGTATGGCTTAAGGATCATGGCTTGGCAATGGCTTTACCTTTCATTCCAGAGTGGTGAGCTTAAGGTTGCTTGGTGTCGTTGGTCTCCTGCTTTTCTTTGTTATGAACAAAGCTTTTTGATTTATAAATCTTTTTTAGAACTTTATTCTTGATATCCTTATTTACATACTGACTTGTTCATTTTTACTCTTTTTCCTTTCTCTATTTATTTGTTTCATACTTGATTTGCATACTTTTGAAGGAGGATTTTTTTTTTTCACTTGTTATAGGTGTTGTTTTTTCCTTGGTACTGACTATCTGTTTATATTTTCTCTCTTTCATGTGCTTTATTAGAGGTTGCACGGTTCTAATGAATTCATGCAAAGGAATAGCCGGTGTTTTGGTAGGTATAATACAACATATATTATATCACGCCCCAAATTTGGGACATAACATGATTATGCTATCGAAAGATGGAGCCCACGATAATACGAAGCCAATCCATCATAATCATCTAAAATCCATCAAATAAAAAGATTCAATTCCTTTATTCATCAGATAATTAAACCAATATTGGTTCAGAGCATCTAAATCCGAAAGCAAATACAAATTTATATCTCAAAATTCATAATTATTTACTATAAGTTCGTGATCATCATATAACTAAACTTCATCTACAAAATTTTCAAGCTTGTATCGCAGATCTCCAAAGCCTAGATTTTCTTCACCGGTCCTAGCCCTATTTTTCTGTATAAGAAAAAAAAATAAAAAGAATATGAGCTACACTAGCCTAGTAAGTAGAACTTGCACTTTCTTATCGAATCAAGCATAAGTTTTTCATGATAATGCAATATTTAGAAAATAGCAGATGATACAAAATAAAGTATTTCATAGAGTATATAATAAAACAAGTCATAAACCAATCATGCATGCATAAAATCATGTATATTTTACAATCATGAATCATGAATCATAAATCATTTTTGTCATGTATTCATATCAAGTTTCAAAATATTGCCCCCACATATTCGTGCTAAGATCACTATTATATCCATGACAGGGTCATATTTTTTAATTGACAGAGTTTTTGTTTCATGTGCCAACTTTATATCCATTGACGGGGCCATATTTTATGTGGATGCTAGCTCCAGATGTCGACCTTCCTAAAAGAATTCGTTCATAGCTATCTGAGAGCTTTTGAAATCCTTATATCTTTTTCTTAAAGCATACATATACATGGATGGAAAAAATAATGAAATTCATGCTTCATAATCATGTAATTTTCATAAGACATATTTATGAAATCAATGCTCATAATAAAACATGCTTTTTCATATCATATATGCTGATCCTTATTTTATAAAAAATATAATTTCATCAACAATAATTCTTTGCATAAAAAATATGACTATTTAAAAATAAAAAAGGAGCGTAAGATCCACTTACCTCGATCATCCTAGATCTTTAGTCTTCCTTAAATGAATCAGATAACTCTATTTAAAATATTAAATCATAATCAATTTTCATTCTATATATTCAAAAAAATTAAATAATAATAAAAAGTGATTGACTGAATGACCAATCAGATAAACCCCTTAGGCACTAAATCGATTCGGGGTCATAGGTCCCTAGAAGAGAAAAAGATGGCCTGATATGGGATCTATAGATCTTTTTAGAGAAAGAAAAGAGGAGAGAGAAAATTTTAGAGAGAGAAAGTAGAGAGAGAAAATGGAGTGAGAAGAGAGGAAAAGAGGGAGGAAGAGGGGAGAAAGAAAATCTTCTCTCTCTCTTTTTTTTTTCTTTTCTTTTCTTCTTCTTCTTCTTTTCTTTTCTTCTTTCTCTTCCTGGCTGAACAGAGGTGGGACCATGGGAGGGGACTCGATGGCTCGGGCTCCGGCGAGGTGCAACGGCACGATCGGAGGTTCGGTAGCAGCGGCCAACCATGGAGAGCCAAAGCTGGCCGACGACGAGGTTCTTCCGGCAAGAAAATTTAGAAAAAATTTTAGAAAAACAGGAGACCCGCCCCTTTTCTTCATGTTTTCTCATCATTAGCCGGTCGCCGATGGTCAAGAACTCTCAGAGAAGAGAGATAGAGGGATGGGGGTCCTGTCCTAGGAATGAGACACTGCAAATGACGGTGTCGGTGGCCGAAAAAGAGAGGACAATGGTTCGGCCAAACAGAGCACAACAGAGCCGCACCTTTTCATGAATTTTCTGACGATCTCGATGGCCGACGAGGGTGCACGAAGCCATGGGAAGAAGGGAAAGGAAGAGAGGAAGGAGGGCCGGGGCTTACCTTCAACTCTAGTGAGGTCTCCAGTAAGAAATTGAGGCGAGCACGGTGATGGCTTTTGCGAGCGATTTTTGGCGATCCTCACCATTTCGCTCCGAGATTCTTTAGTGGGAAGGAGGGAGGGTCTCTCCCTTAAATAGAGCCAGAGGGAGGAGTTTGACTCCTCTCCGGTAAGGTTTCCGACCCCATTTAGGAGTCGGTTGGAGGAAGAAGACTCCCTGGGGGAGTCTTCTTCAATTTTTCTCTTTTTTTTTTGTTGGGCTTCTGAGATTTTGGGCCTGTCCAAGGCCCAAATGGGCCGGATATTACATTCTCCCCCTTCAAATAATTTTGTCTTCAAAATTAAGTTATGTTATTTGAGATATCTAAGGTTCTTCTTGGCATTATCTATAATAAAATAACCTATTGGCAAATATTATTGGACTATGATCAGATTAGATTAAGATCTATAGTATCTTTTCATTATCAATAAAATCCTTCTTTATTTACAACCTATATATTCTATAATATCTTTTGATTTAAAGGATTAATATTTCTAATCAATTCAGACCACCACGCTTTTGCTACACATTCTGATCTCAACTTATCAAATTATCTAAGTCTATCAAAAATAAAAATATCTTTGTATGTTAAATCAATCAAAGATAGATCTAACTTTCAGATTTCATATAAAATATAGGGTAAAATTTTAAGTTTCCTTGTCATTACTATCTCTTAGGCATAGCACATCAAAATTAAATCTTCATCCACTTTCTATGTTTGAACATATTACATAAGCTTCACTACTCCTCAAGAATCTAATATGTCTAGAATTAATTTGAGTTAACCTTCGATTTATCTTATAATTATTTAGACAACTTCCAAACCAACCCTTCTTTACAAAAACATTAACATCAAAATCAGCAAAGTTATCATGTCCTTTATCTATATAAGTTTAGCATTCCAATATCATCGAATGTACCCAACATAACATATCAATATCTCTCATTTCATTCCAGGGTCAACACTTCTCGTACTCAGGTCAACCTTACTAATTGAAATCCAAGATATAACTTATCAATTCTATTAGAGACATCATATGCCACTTATGCATAAATTTTATCATAATACCTATTGATTCGAAATCAAATTATTGAATCTTTTCTTTTATATCTATCATGTTCCTCATGATCTTAGTCTCAAGTTCAAATATCACTAAAGTCACAATTCCGAATAATGATAACTTTAAGCTCAAATACCACTTAAGTCATATTCTATAGTGATCATAACCTAAACTTTATATCATTCTATCACATTCTTAATAATCATAATCTTAAGCTCTGATAGTATCCATCATACTCCATTCTGTCACATTCTATTGATCATACATAAAATTTTGATATCACTTCATAATCTCAGTGATCTTAAACTTAAGCTCCGATATTTTTCTATCATATCTTAATCACTTATATCATAATCTTCAATGATAATAACTTAAGCTCTGATATTATTCTATCACATCTCAAATCTGAGACATAATACGGCTATGCTACCGAGAGATGGAGCCCACGATTACACGAAGTCAATCCATCATAATCATCTAAAATTTATCAAATAAAAATATTCAATTCTTTCATTCATCAGATAATTAAACCAATATTGGTTCAGAGCATCTAAATCCAAAAGAAAATACAAATTCATATCTCAAAATTCATAATTATTTACTATAAGTTCGTGATCATCATATAACTAAACTTCATCTACAAAATTTCTAAGCTTGCATTGTAGATCTCCAAAGCTTGGATTTCTTTCACCGCTCCTAGCCCTATTTCTTTGTATAAGAAAAAAAATAAAAAGAATATGAGCTACACTGGCCCAATAAGTAAAATTTGCACTTTCTTATTGGATCAAGCATAAGTTTTTCATGATAATGCAATATTTAGAAAATAATAGATAATACAAAATAAAGTATTTCATAGAGCATATAATAAAACAAGTCATAAATCAATCATGCATGCATAAAATCATGTATATTTCATAATCATGAATCATAAATTATTTTTGTCATGTATTCATGTCAAATTTCGAAACATTGCTCTCAGATATTCATGCTAAGGTCACTATTATACCTGTGACAGGATCATATTTTTTAATTGACAGAGTTCTTGTTTTGTGTGCCAACTTTATACCTGTTGGTGGGATCATATTTAATGTGGATGCTAGCTCCAGATGTCGACCTTTCCGAAGGTATTCGTTCATAGCTATCTGAGAGTCTTTGAAATCTTTATATCTTTTTCTTAAAATATACATATATATGGATAAAAAAATAATAAAATTCATACTTCATAATCATGCTATTTTCATAAGACACATTCATAAAATCAATGCTTATAATAAAACATGCTTTTTCATATCACATATGCTGATCCTTATTTTATAAAAAAAATATGATTTCATCAACAATAATTTTTTGCATAAAAAATATGATTATTTAAAAATAAATAAGGAGCGTAAGATCCACTTATCTCGATCTTTCAGATCTTTAATTTTTCTTAAATGAATCAAATAATCTTATTTAAAATATTAAATCAGGATCAATTTTCATTCCATATATTTAAAAAAATTAAATAAAAATAGAAAGTGATTGATTGAATGATCAGTCAAATAAACCCTCCAGGCACTAAATCGATTCGGGGTCATGGATCCTTAGAAGGAAAAAAGATGGCCTGATATGGGATCCATAGGTCTTTTTAGATAGAGAAAGGAGGAGAGAAAAAATTTTAGAGAGAGAAAGTAGAGAGAGAAAGTGGAGTGAAAAGAGAGGAAAAGAGGGAGGAAGAGAGGAGAGAGAAATCTTCTCTCTCTTTTTTTTTCTTTTTCTTTTCTTTTCTTCTTCTTCTTTCTTTTCTTTTCTTCTTTCTCTTCCTGGCTGAACAAAGGAGGGACCATGCGAGGGGACTCGATGGCTCAGGCTCCGGTGAGGTGCGGCAGCACGATCGGAGGTCTGACAGCGGCGGTCGACCACAGAGAGCCAAAGCTGGCCGGCGACGAAGTTCAGCCAGTAAGAAAATTTTAAAAAAATTTCAGAAAAACAGGAGACCCATCCCTTTTCTTCATGTTTTTTGATCATTAGCCGGTCGCCGGCAGTCAAGAACTCTCAGAGAAGAGAGATAGAGGGATAGGGGTCCTGTCCTAGGGATGAGACGTCGCAAACGATGACGTCGGTTGCCGAAAAAGATAGGACAATGGTTCAGCCAAACAGAGCACAACAAAGCCGCACATTTTCATGAATTTTTCGACGATCCCGACGGTCAGGAGGGTGCACGAAGCCATCGGAAGAAGGGGAAGGAAGAGAGGAAGGAGGGCCGGGGCTTACCTTCAACTTCGGTGAGGTCTCCTGCAAGAAATCAAAGCGAGCACGATGACAGCTTCTGCGAGCGATTTCTGGCGATCCTCGTCATTTCGCTCTAAGATTCTTTGGTGGGAAGGAGGGAGAAGGATCTCTCCCTTAAATAGAGCCGGAGAGAGGAGTTTGACTCCTCCCTGGCAAGGTTTCCGACCCCATTTAGGAGTTGGTCGAAGGAAGAAGAAGACTCCCTACGGAAGTCTTCTTCAATTTTTCTCTCTTTTTTTTTCATTGGGCTTTTGAGATTTTGGGCCTGGTCCAAGGCCCAAATGGGCCGAGTATTACATTATGGTTTGTCTGATGTTTGTTGTTTGAAGTGTAGGAGATTATAGTGTCACTTAGCCTCCAGTATAATCTCAGATTAAATGTGCTCTTGACCTCTTTGAATAGACTAAAATGCTTAGATGTAAACCCATTAGCTTTCTTGTTGCTTTAGCCAAGTTATAGCAGCACCTACAATCCACCCAAGTTGTTATTATAGTGTTGTTGGTGCTTTGCAATATCTTACCCTTATCAAGCAAGATTTCTCCTTTGTAGTAAACCAAATTGCTCAACATATGTCGTCCCCAATTAAAGACCATTGAGTTGCTGTTAAAAGCATCCTATGTTACCTAAAAGCAACTCTCACTCATCGATTGTTCCTATAGCCTAGTCCAATTAATCTTGAAGCTTATAGTGATATTGATTGAGCTGATTGCCCATTGATCATTGCTCGATGAGTGGATATTATATTTATCTTATATTTAATCCAATCTCTTGATTTATTGAACAGTAGCCTTCTGTCATTTGATCATCTATAGAGGCTCAATATAAAAGCTTGGCCCACACCATTGCTAAAATCACTTGGATTTGCTCTCTCTCTCTCTTTAGTGAACTTCACCTTCCACTCCAAACCACTCCTCTCATTTAGTGTGATAATGCTTCTACCATCTCCATCATCTTTAATCCAATTTTTCATTTTCGTACTAAGTATATTAAGCTAGATTATCACTTTATCTATGAAAAGTTTTTTCTATAAAGAACTGGACGTCCAATTTATTTCTATAATTGATCAAATGGTTGACATCTTCACAAAAGTCTACATCCTAGCTGCCTATATTGTTTGCAAGTTAAGCTCAACATTCATGCTCACTCGTTTAGCTTAAGAGGGCATGATAGCATATTTGATTCATACGAGCCTCAATCACAAGATATACCAATATGATTGTCATTTCTGATGCATTTAAAATTTGAATTTGAATTTCAAATAATGACCATTGGTAGAAAGTTTGATTCATGCAATCATGAAATATATTAACATGATTACTATTTTTTGATACATTTAAAATTTGAATTTCAAAAATCAGCTATAGATAATAAGTTTGATTTATGTTATCATGAGATATGCCAACATGTTTACTATTTCTACTATAATTTAAATTTGAATTTGAATTTTGTAATTTAAATCCAAATTAATTTGGTCAAAGTTTCCATTTATATTCATATATAATTATGAGACTATAAATATAATATAATATAATATAATGGTGGCAAAGTACAAACCATGGTTCATCATACTACCTTGATGGGATATGAGGAGTATCATATCGGTACGCCATACTGCTCTATACTAATAGTACTGTACAGTATTATACCGTATATAGATACTATAATGGAATTTTACTGGTATGGGATCTGGCATCGAGATGACAAACCTTGGCAACCACTATTCTCTTCCCAAAAATCTTGTCTTCTTATCCTCCAAAACAATCTTCTATTCTTTCTCAATCTCCCTAAGATCCTTGATATGCTTATATCTGAGTCCACTAAATCAGCTAGTTTTGAAGTTATCCTTCTCATTGTTGACCTTAGCTATAGTGGTTTGGTTGTCATAGTTCATAGACACTGCTAAAATTGGTTTTATTAAGAAAGGTAGAACAGTTAAAAGGTCAGTCACACATTTCATCTCTCTACTAGCAATTTCAAGAATCTGTTTGGCATTCCATGTTAGCTAAAACCCTTACTTGAAAATTGCAAACTCACCAAAGATCCACCGCCATGTGGTGCTCACTTCTCGGGGCCGTGGTTGCCAGATGAGGCTACAAACACACATAACTGGGTCGACAGCATGGTGCAGTGATGAGGGCTGCATTCCAATAGTAGCCACCTATGTGCCGCATGGTCATGGATGCTGTTATAGGCTCCTCACAAGGGGTGCTGGCATGGGCATGGCACGGTGTGATGGAGGATTTATTGTGTAGCACAAGCTACAATACTCCTTGATACTTTGGAACCCCCTGGTTGGCCATCAAATGGAAGCCTTGATGGGGTAACAAGAGGAGCAATGGCTAATTGTGGGGAATCATTGCTGGAGCTTGATATCATGGGACTCAAGAAGCTTGATATCTAGCATGGCGATAGACCATCAGGTCATATATGGATATTCGAGGATTCCATATGGATTTTAGGAGGGGCATGGTGCTTTAGATGCATTCCTAATTCCCATAGACCCATAGGATACAAGCCTACAATGGCATGATTGCAAGGCAAGGTAATGCCATGCTCCAGTGGTCTTGTGGAGGCATTCGGGGCAATGTTGGTTGATGAACTGGCCACGATGCAATGGTGGTTCTATAAGGTTGGGTCTTGAGGAATTGTTCCAGCTCTCTTATGCACTCTTGATTTCTATGATCAATGGAGTGTATTGGCAATAAGGGACTAGGTAGGCAAAGGGATTATCCATGAAATTTTGTCCACACTATTTTTAGCCGTATTGCCAAGTAAGGTTTTGGAAGTCATATCAATAAATAGGATTCAAGACAACTATGGGTTCAAGCAAGCAACAATAAAGTTTTGCCTGATGGTTGAAAAAGGATAGGGAAACATGGCTTGCAAGAATGGCAATAAATAGAGAGGAGAAAATTTATTGACTGAGGCACATCCTAAGGGGGTTCTAGTTGCATCTTTTGCACAAATGAACAGTTGATCTTTTTTCATGACATCAATCATTGGATCGAGCCTTGCACAGATTTTGAAGCAATCCAATATCTTTCTTCCTTCTATTTGCATGGATCTCGAAGTGAACATTGTGCAATCCAATAGTTGACATCGTGAAACAAGGGGAATCATTCTTTCACACAAAAGATACAACCGGAACCCCATCCAAAGATATTGCTTTTAAAGAAAGATTCACCTCCATGAGGAGCACATATTACTTGTTTTCTTCCCATATATAATGATCCTCCTATGAACTATGCATGTAGTAGGTGATCACTCAATCCCAAACAAATTCACAGCATTCACCCAAAACTTAGTTTGAATATAGTTTTAGAGAGTTTTGGAGAAGAAAAGGCTCAAAGCTTTGATTAAAACTCATATGGAGACACCAATTAATACTCATAAAGCCAATCAAGTTATCATGTGCAAATATTATCTCGTAGGAGCAAAAAAGGTAAAACTATATGATAAATAAAATCATATTTCAAATCTCAGTAAATAAATATGGTCAAATTCATATAAAATAGGATAAGCTAAATGAGGCACATGGTGACCAAGACACGGCGAGAGGACTCTTATACATACCATGACATACTATTCTCGTAGGCAAATGTGGCCAACATCATCAGATGGAACTAGTAATGCATTCATATTATTAGTTCACATATGCTGATTTGCTGGTCGATGTTAAGATTTTCTTGATTGTGGTATACGATTTGGCCTGTTGCTCTTGTGTATTGGTCTTTCTGTGCTCTTGGTTTGTGGCTTTCTTTTTATATTTTTTCTTTTCCTTCTCTCGTGGTGCAGGGTAGCTGGTCAGCATTGGTATGGCCTGAGGATCATGGCTTGGCAATGGTTTTGCCCCTCCAGAGTGATGAGCTTAAGGTTACTTGGTCTCCTGCTTTTCTTTGTTCAGATCAAAGCTGTCTGATTTCCAAATCTTTTTTAGAATTTTATTCTTGATATCCTTATTTACATACTGACCTGCTCATTTTCAGTCTTTTTCCTTTCTTTATTTTTTTGTTTTATGCTTGGTCTGCATGTTTTTGAAGGAG
Source organism: Elaeis guineensis (assembly GCF_000442705.2). Classification (NCBI taxonomy): domain Eukaryota; kingdom Viridiplantae; phylum Streptophyta; class Magnoliopsida; order Arecales; family Arecaceae; genus Elaeis; species Elaeis guineensis. The sequence continues at coordinate 132,619,368 of NC_025996.2, forward strand.
AATCTTTGTTAAGATCAAAGCTGCTTCTCTTTGTTTTCTCCTGGTTACTGAATGTCTTTCTCTTTCATGCGCTTTGTTAGAGGTTGCTCGGTCCCATGCAAGGGAATAGCATCATGTTATGGTAAGTCTGATGTTTGTTATTTGAAGTGCAGGAGATTATGATGTTGCTTAGCTAACTAGTTTGGTAAAAATTTCCCCTTTTTTTTTTGTTTTTTGCCTCCAATGCAAGGGGGAAAAATGGATTATATTTTCTTTGTTATTTTGTTGTATTCATCTATATTTATAGGGAGCCCTATGCTTGTCTTATTTATTACTTTGTGGTGAAACTATGCTTCTTGGGTCGGCCTTGTGCCATATCTGTTTTTGTTAGCTATTTGCATTGGCACTGCAATTGTAATTAGGCTATAGTTTAGACCTTTTTCCTCCTTTGACATGAAGCATTAGCATTAGTTTTTATTTATTTATTTATCTATTTTTAAGGTATCCATTGATATAGGGAATTGTGATGTCTATGCTGAAAATTTCAAGTTCTTAATTTTAAAAACATGTAATAGTAGTTTGGCCCTTTATGTATGGAAATTGTGTAGCCAATTTTTCCTTTCCTATCCCTTGATTAGTTTTATTATGTATTGAGTCAGCATGGAGCATCTTCTTAAAATAGATATATGTGACAAAATCTTATATCTTAACATGGATTCTCTCTTTGTTATGGTGGTTGCTATATAGGGATGCATGTTTTTTCGATAAACAAAGGTATTTATCGGCATCTTTGAATGTGCAGTGTCTATACTGGGAACTCCAAGTTCTTAATTTAAAAAAATAGAGCTAATTGGGTCCTTATGTATAAGATTTCTATAAGTCAATTTTGCCTTCCCATGCTTCACAATTTAATGTATTATTCAAATCCTAAGCTATAGGAAAATAATATAATAAGCAATTCTTTTCCTTGCATATTGGTAAATAGTCTGCTGCAGCAAAAAGTGCAGCATGCCTTCACCTCTTAGTAATCTTTACATGATTGGTTCATTTTTTTTCGCATTTAAATAATTTATGATGCAAAGGGTTCATTATGTATTTGATTATTTTGTATGTGTGGTTTCTTTCCTGTGATAATGTTGGAATTTTGGCATCTCAAATTCGACCCACAGCAGCGAAAATCTAGATGCGGAGAGACCCAACTCAAAGAGCACGTCGCAAAGAGCCTAAAAACATGGCATAGTGGGGCCCGCAGTGTGCAGCTTGTTAGAAATCGGATAGATTGTATGTATGAATTTCAAAATAATTTTTAATCGCAGTGGAAAACAGATCTAGGTTAAACTCCTTTAATCCTACATGCAATAGATCTAATCTATAATATCCGAGCTTCTGGATTTATGACATGCACATAATCTAAAAATAAAAAAAAAATATTGAGATCGAATCTCAATACTTTTGTACGGGTCAATCTACACCGCAGTCGATGATTGTGGATCTAAACGGATTCCTTTAGCTGCATATGTATACGGCCTCCATAGGTATCCATACGAGGACTCATTTCGACAAGAGGTAGGTTTCTTCACCGGGGTGCTATCTCCCTTACAGAAGACTCTTATTTGATGGCTGAAGTTGTTCTCTCATAGATCTCATATACTCTATTGAGAACTATGGAGAACAAAGAGGAAGAGGACTCGGATTTTTAGAATATTTTTTCTTTGAATTTTTTTTATTTTTCTCCTCTTCATCATAGGGTCTAAAAATTAGTCCCTACTAGCTTAGAACTCTGTGCGATGCACGATATGTATTTATTTCTTCAAATAATATTTTTATAAATTAAAAATTCAATATAAAATATTTAAATAATATAATAATAAGAAGTAACATAATTATTTTTGTCTTTTACTGATAGAAAAATCATTTCTTGAATCAATATTTTTAGCATCAATTATTTCAAAATCCTCATCATTAAGCAGAGCATGACTCCCTGTTTGCATCCCACGTATATCTTTTTTCTTCGTAGTAGGATCAATAAAAATAATATATATTTTATTATTATATAATTTTTTATTTTATTAAATTTTCAGTCATTATTAAAGACTTACTTCAGAGAAAAGGTATGATCAATCGTCGATCGGCACAACCATTGATAAGATTGAAAGACGGAAGGGACGGAAGGAAAGAGGATAGAGGGAGTAGAGTGGAGGAAAGGGGGAAAAAATAATGCGTTAAAAGTGAGGAAGACTAATATAATATATCGAGCATTTTAGATATAAATATATCAGAAGAAGATAGTATTTTCTTAAAAAAATCAAATTAATAAAACTAAAAAAAGAGAAAAAAGATTGAGAATTTTTCTTAGAAAGCCAACTACATGTCCCAAAAATCCTCACCATTCTCCCAGACTTATTCTCCTTCCCATTTCTCTCCCCTCTCTTCTTCCTTTCCCCTCCCATCTCTCTCTCTATCCTCCCTCCCCCAACAAATCTCAGTTTCATTCTCTTTCTTAGAGCAATAGATAAGGGGAGGAAGATTCTATTCACCTCTGTGGATTGCAGACCATAGTGGCATCCCCGCATTGGTGAATAACGACCACTGCCCTATCCCGATACCCCTCCGACGATGATGGCAACCGTGAGGGTGGATTCGGTGCCTACTCTACCCTCTTGAGGACTGTCTTCTTCGAGCCCAACGCCCATCGCCGACGTGGTCACGTGCATGCTCGACGACTCCAAATCGTTTGTAGCTCATCTGATTTCACCGTCGGCCACCATCCGAACATTACCGCCGAAGATGGTGAAGTCAAGAAGAATGTCTAAATGTGTGGTGGTCATCGTGGACTCGTCTACCCTTATTGTGGTCTGACGAAAGAAACAAAGGACATTCATACCAAAAAAAAAAGAAAAAAAAACAAAGGACACCACCACCAGCAAAACCTCCGATGAGAGGGACAAATAGAATAAAAAAAATTTTTCAAGTCACTCCATCCTGATTCATTGAACGTAGGCCAACCCCCCTCCTTCCCTCTCCTCGAGTCCATTTAACCATGTATTGTAGTGTTTCTAGTGAAATATTAAAATTATATTTTTCGATGCTATAATAGAGCAGTAAAGTAAAATTTAAAATTAGTGGGTTAACCGTAATTTATAATTAAGCATGTCAAGTAGCTCTTTTAGATTATTCTCAAGAATATCTAGTCAGCTTGTTAGACATGCCACTTTTAAATGCCTTAACCTAGTTTGTATATTAAATAAATGTGCTAACTATTCTAGGTCATTTTATCAGCTTAAATAAGAGTTGCCTTCAGTCTCGAGATCCTGAATGCTTGTCAAACAAGACATTTCAAAAAGGGGTGCTTATTAGATAGATGGATTCGATCGATAATTTTGTCAGCATGCCTATCACTCAAACCAACGTGAACTCAGCCTATTTTTCCAAGAAAATATTCACCAGAATCAACCTGGTCTAGTAGGAGGCACTTCCTGATACGTTATAAACATAAATATCGGCTCCAATATTTCGGTCCATATAAACTGATAAAACCTGAGATACTGGCTTATAGGATGTGTTCTTATTGGCATATAAGAGCTCTTCTACTTCATCGCGTGCTTCACTATCTTCCCCCACGTGTCACAGCCACCTGGTAGAGATGCTGCTCCGCTTCGACGAGTGGTGCGTGCAGGTTGCCGATCTGGTCCCATCCATTAAGTTGGAACCCCATGACAAAAATGGCGTCTTTGCAATGCCCTCCGCTTTGGCCCCACCTTTTATGTCTCTGCAGATCTCCGCAACAAAGCCCCCTCGACGAATCTACGCCTCTCCCCCCACCCCAACTCCGCCGCCTCCAACAACCGCAAGCTCTACTTCTCCTCCTCCACCCCTGTCGCTTCTAACTTCCTCTACCTGAGCAACCTCGTCAACTCCCGTGTCTGTGCCGATGGGCCCGCTGCCTCCGTCGCTACCTGCAGCTCACCGTATTGAAAACTCAGCTCTTCAGAGCTCCGTCCCCTCCCTCCTTCGGGCCATCAGCATCTTCCACGGCCGACACAAGTGCACCAATTTCGAGCCCTTCCGGCTGTGCCATGGAATCGGGGCCAATCCTAAGGGAACGTTTGAAGCAACAAAAAGAAAAAAACAAAAATGCTGCTTTGGGACACATGGCAGTCTCTCTCCCTTCCTCAATACTCCATTTCGGGATGTCTAGATGGCCAATAGAGGCGTCATATTTTTTGCTACGTGTCACGTGGAGGCCTCTCCATTGAGAGGCCTCTATTTTATATTACATATATTAGATTTATGAGAGAGAGGACTAGGATTTCTTGGGAGAGGGGCACCACACATGCCAAACAATTTTGGCATTAAGAAATTTACAGCAAGTATTGGCATGAGAAATTAGATCTGATTTCTCACGCCCATATTTCTTCATGCCTAAGAGAGGAATTGGTTGTTGGCACCACCCAGTTACCATAAAAATTAGATTAGTTTTCCTTCTTATCTCTATCCTTGATTTGAATCAAATTCAAATTAGGAAAGAGATCAAGAGATAAGATGGATGAGCCATCAACCAACTACCTGCCATAACAACCTCTCTCTCTCATATCTATGTCCAGAACTCTCACGCAAATTATTTCTCATGCCAAAATATTTTTATCAAGGAATATGGAGTGTGATAACCAAAGGAGGGGTGGTGGAGAGAGAGTCCCAGCTCCAATGGACTCTAAGATTTTCAAATTTGAATTAAACCGAATCCAATTCAATTTGATCCAAATAAGAAGAAGAAACCTAATCAAGTTAGAAATCCAATATCCTTAATTAAATTCTAATCTTTTTAGGAATTAACTGAACTCAAGTCTCAATCAAATAAAGAATTAATCTTCCTCGTAATTAGGCTCGATCTAATCAAATCCAACCCTAATCAAATTAAATCCAATTCAATTAGACTTGATCCGAATCTCAATTGCTCAATCAAATTGAGTCAATTAGTAATCCAATTGCTAATTAATCATCCTATGATTCACTAACACTTAGTAAATTACCTAATTACAACTTTTGCACAAGATTAATCATCAATCAAATTGATGATTTTATCTTTTAATGATTCATAATCATCGATTATCCATTTAATCAGATAAGAATCTTTTTTGTGTGTGATCCCATAGGTTCCATTCTGTCTGGTAGTGAGATATATTGTGTTTTCCATCATAACATCATCGAAACTCCTTTCAATGGATTGAAAAATTCTAACTCTATCCTTTGAGGGTCATCGATTATCGAGATGATATCGATGAGTCTCACAATCTACCAGTGACATCTAGCAGTATGTAGTAATAACACAGTAGAATGAAAGTGTGAACCTCTAGGTACAATTATCATGTGATTCAATCCTTCTATCATGAGTCCTGACTTGACGGAGGTCATAGAGAACTCGTTAAATCCCATTATCAGTCATATGCAAGATTGGCTTGACTTGAGTTCACTTGTGAATCTCATGAAAACTTTTTTTCACTATTCACACTTGCTTTAACCAAAAATTTTCTAAACTCAGTCTCACGAATCACATAAGACTTCTCTTTTTCTACCAAGATTGATGATTCCATCTAGGTGCATCCTACTCTAAACAGTGAATTTGAACCTACTGTAGAATCTGAATGGCTAAGGATCAAGAGAACATGCAGTCAAACTCAGTAGCCTCATTGTGAATAGCAGATGATACCGCAGGTCAAAGAATCACTCACACTACTACAGCATCAAGAAGATCACTGATGAGTGAGTAGACATCTAAGTAGTTTCTCATGTTGGTCACGCTCAGTGCAACTTGTTCCCTAACAACTATCTGCACTCTCACCTTAGTGTTCCTACATCGCAGACACAAAATTCATCTATCCGAAAGGGAGGTGATCCATGCATCGATCTCAAATAGATTGATCACTGTCTCCGTGACAATCTTTTGATCGAGAGTATTTAGAAACTAACCACTAATAATATATATCTCAAATTCTCAATATCTTGAGAATATACAAAATAATCTTTATTAATTTTTAGAACAAATATGATTGAAACAAAATTATTTTTTATTAATAATAAATGATTTATAAGTATAAAATTTATTCTGAAATTATAAAATGTGTCAGCCAACAATTCGCTTCTAAGATACACATTTAACACGGCTTAGTGGGGCCTGTAGGTTGGTCCAAGGCTCACAAGGCCTGCAGCAATGTGGCCCAAGCACGGTCGAGGCCCAGGCCCTGTGTGCGTTATTTGGTGCGGTCCACGATGGATCATGGGAGGAAATCACAGTCCACATGGCTGCCATGGACTGAAGTGGTCTACACGCAAAAAATCAAGGTGTGCAGCCTAGTTGTGTGCGATCCAATAGCCCAGGAAGCTCCAGGACACAATCCAATGGTTCTGGGTGTGATCAGGCTTGATCTAGTGGGCAGGAGCGTGATTAGGCAGCTCAGGAGGCTCTACGATCAAGATCCAATGGACAAAAAAGTGTCTGACTCCTGTTGAAGATAGGACTTCGATTTGGACTAGATTTTATGGCTATAAAGGGTGCCTAATGGTTGTAGAGCAGAGAAGTGCATCTCAGTGGGTCTGAGAGAGACCATGAACGGCTGAGAGCATCCAGGACATCAACAGAAGCGGATAAGGAGCAACTTGGCATGAGTAGCAGGCAGATCAGTCGAGAGTATCTTGGAATAGTCGTGGGAGTGGCCGTGAGTGTAAGGACAGAGGCTACAGTCTGATATAGCACCTTGCATCATAGGAAGTGGCCAGGGGTGTCGAGGATCCTGACGTGACAGGCCTATGAGAGGGTCTTCTTGAGGGATTTTGTGAGAACTTTTGTGAGGATCAGTGCTTCTTGTTGAGAGAGATTGGTGTATGAGAGTTGAGAGCATGAGATCTCCTCTTATACTTATTTTTTTCTCATAGTTGTAACATCCAATCCTTTGGGCCTTAGACCAGACCCATATAGAAGCAAGCCCATAAAACAAAAAAAAAAAACTGGGAACGGAAGAAGACTCCCTTCGGGAGTCTTCTTCTTCGATGAATCTTGATTGGAGAAGGGTTATAGGACTCTTGAAACTCTAGGACCCTGTATAAATAAGCCTCCCCTCTCCCTCTCAAGCCTCCACCGGTGATCGTTGAGCTCAAATTCTTCTCTTTTTCTCTTGGAAGCTGCGGTACTCTCTTCTTATGTTCGTTGGAAATCGAAGGTCGAAGAGGCCATCGGAGTTCAGGTAAGGGTTCAATCTTTCTTCCTCTCCCTCTTTTCTTTCTTTCCATGATTTTAGACTCCTCGCTGGCCGTCAGGATCGTCAAAAATTCCATGAATCATGAAATCTCTGTTCGGTTAAAACTTTTTCCTCTCTTTTTCGACTACCGACACCGTCAGTTGCGGCGTCTCACCCTTAAGATAGGACCCTCATCCCTTTATCTCTCTTCCCTGAAGGTATTGGCCATCGGTGATCGGCCAATGATCGAAAAACTAGAGAGAAAGTGGCGGTCTCCTATTTTTTCAATCTCTTCTTGATTTCTCGTCGGTCGAACCTTGCCGCCGGCCATCCCTTGCTCCACCGCCGCCTCCACCTGCTATCGAACATCCGCCCATGCCGCCGCCTCTTGCTAGAGCTCGAGCCATCGAGCCCCTTCCCTTTGGTCCTCCCCCTGTTCGGCCAAGGAAGAGGAAAGGAAAGAAGAAAACGGGAAAAGAAAGAAAGAAAGAAGAAGGAAGAAAGAAAAAAAAAAGAAAAAAAAAGAAGAAAAAAAAAGAAAAAGAAAAAGAAATAGAAAAAAAAGAAAGAAAAAGAGAGAATTTTCTCTCTCTCCTCTCTCTACCTTCTCTCTCTAGATTCTCTCTATTTTCTCTCTCTAGACCTTTCTCTCTCTTTATGGATTTTGTCTCTCTAGGGTCTTTCTCTCTCTCCGATTGCATCATGGATCCTAGGATAAACTTAAAATAAAAATATGATGATCTGAGATTGGTTCAAAATTTGTGCAGCAGATTAGATTCCGGTCCGATCTATTTCAAAATTGATAACATCAATCATAGTTAATTCATATTAAGTCATCCTGATAGGACCTCTGATGATCTCAATCATGAATTGCTTCATCTGAAAGATACGAAGATTCTCTCTTCACTTTTTCTCTCTACTTTCTCTCTCTAAAACTTTCTCTCTCTAAAATTTTTTCTCTCTTCATGAATTTTCTCTCTCTAGAAGTCTTGTGGACCAATGGATGGTCCAGATACTCAGACAAATCTCGATTTTGGTTAATCCTAAAAGAAGTCCTGGATTTGTGTTATTAGGATCGATTATCGATAATTTCTTCATATATGATTTTAATATTTGATTAGGATCATGATGAGATATGATTATCTGCATAAGATTTCAAGTAAAATATCTTATTTTCAAAATTCATAAATCAAAGAAGAACATTGATTTCTATTCTTGGATCAGTCACCAGTAAAGGTAAGAATCCCTATACATGATCACCATTATATATATATGCTATTTTACTGTTGGTCTTACATTATTGATTTTGCATCGTTGGATTTGAGATCGATGAATTTGCTATATCTGAGACACCATTATTTGCTTATATAATTTTGAGCATAAGTATGTTATGTCAATATATATGTATCAGAGATTGATGGTATGATTATATAAATATGACATATCTAAATTGATCATAATGTAAGTTGAAATTGATTTGATGAAATCAACACATAATGATTAAATAAAAAGAAAGAGATATATGATATGGACTAGCCTTGTCATGTGGAACAGCCCGTCAGGAGCTTATGCCTGGGACAGCCGGTCAGGAGCTTATGCCTGGGACAGCCCCCACTGGCTTATAGGTGGATCAGCTGGCCAGGAGCTCATGCCTGGGATAGCCCATCAGGAGCTTATGCCTGGGGCAGTCTCTCGTGGATTTTCGTACGTAAGACAGCCAGTCAGAAACTCATCCTGGGACAGCCTTGAAAGGCTTTTAAGTGAAAATTGATTCGGATGATGACTGAGGTATAGACTTGGTTAGTCCAGAGCCAGAAAAAAAATATTAAAAATCATGTGATTATGAAAAGAGAAATAAAAGATAAGACATGAAATAATTGTTAAACAAAAGTATTTCACCTGTTAATATATGATGATATATTTTTTTGACAAGATAAATAATTTATAGATATTTATATTATTTCAAATATTGAACATAAAATTTTATATTTTATTGCTTATCCTTATTTTCAAATTATATTATTATATCAATGTGATATGAAAATTCTTATTGGACTGTAAAGCTCACACCCCTTCATCTTTCTTTTTCTTCTCAGAGTTACAGGATGTTGATGATTGGCTATGGCTTGAATTTATGGATGAGCAGATGGATAGATAGAGTGTCATAGTACCTGATCAGAGGATTGAAGAAATTTAATTTGTAATTATGCAAGGTTTTATGAATTATTGTTGAAATGAATTGTTATGGATGTTGAGGTTGTAAGAAATTATTTTTGGCCTTGCATATTCTTTAGGGCTTGCTCTAAGGAGTGTACGGCCATCATGTATCCGAACCGGCTGTTGGGTTCAGGACGTGATAGAATAGTATCAAAGCATAGGTTATGATCATTAGGAATTATGATATAAGTGATTAGAATATTACAGAGTGATATCAGAGCCTAGGTTATGATCATTTGGAAACTAGGATATAAGTGATTAGGATATGATAGAGTAATATTAGAGCTCAGGTTATGATCATTTAGGGATTATGATATAAGTGATTAGGATATAATAAAATAATATTAGAACTTAAGTTTAGGTCACTAGGGATTATGAAGTGATATCAAAACTTTATGTATGATCAATAGAATGTAACAGAATGATATCAGAGCATATGATTGAAGTGGTATCAGGATTTTTATGATCATTAGGGATTGTGACTTTTCTAGGATTATAATCAATAGAGTAGATAGATAATATCAAAGTCTAGGATTATGATCGTTAAGGATATGATAGAATGATATTAGAGTTTAGGTTATGATCACTAGAGAATATGATTTAAGTGATATTTGAGTTTAAGGTTATAATTATTCAAAATTGTAAATTTAGTAATATCTGAACTTAGGTTATGATCATGAGAAATATGATGGACATAAAAGAAAGGAATCAGTATTTGAATTTCGAATCAATAGATATTATGATGAAATTTATGCATAAGTGACATATGATGTCCATAATAAAATTAATGAGTTATATCTTGGATTTTAATTAGTAAGATTGACCTAAGTATGAGAAGAGTTGACCCTGGAATGAAGTGCAAGGTATTGGTAAGTTATATTGAGTATACTAGATGATTTTTGAATATTAAACTTATATGATTGAAGATCATGATACTTTTTCTAATTTCGATGATAATTATTTAAGCATTATAAATTTTGGACTTAACAAAAGAAAGTTAATTAGGGTATGGTCTAAGAAAAAATTACATCATATGAGAGAAAAATATTTTTGAGCAATGAACCTATAAGAGATCATATATGAGACTTAATTTAGATGAAAAATATATTTGAATTTTATTATGAGAATATGAGATACACATCTTGATAAAATTTTTGGTTATTCAAAATATCATATTCGGATGTGATTTTTTTGATCTTTCAAGTTGCATTGAATTTCAAATCAAAAATTTACTTTTCTAAGTAGATCTAGGATATTTTGATATTTTTGTTAAATTAAATATGAAAAAAATTAATTTTATTAGAATATGATATATATATAAGTTATGATGAAATCTTTAATAATTCGTATTACCATCTTTGGATTAGATTCTTTAATTTTTCTTGTGATTGTTGAAGATGGTGAAGTGTATTAATTATTCAAATCAAAGTTCAGAATTCTGAATTGAACTAAGATATCTTGCTAGTGTCAAATTTTGAATAACTTATACAAGAGATAAAATTTTGTATGGATTTATTGAGTAATATTAAGGGTTGTGATGAAGAGAGCTCTACAAAAAATAATCAAGTTGATTCTACTTACAAAAATATTGACTTGAGTTTTTCTAGCTTCTTCAAGTTGGAGTTAAGATTAGTTTGGAAGTTGTCTAAATGATTGTAAGGTAAATCGAAGGTTAACTCAAATTAATTTTAGACATATTGGATTCTTGAGGAATGGTGAAGCTTATATAATAAGTTTAAATATATAAGGTGGATGAAGATTTAATTTTGTTATGTTATGCCTAAGAGATAGTAATGATAAGAAAACTTAAAATTTTGCTCTAAATTTTATATGAAATTTGAAGATTGGATCTATCTTTAATTTATCTAACATATGAGGATATTATTGATCTTTGATAGACTTATATAATTTGATAAATTAAGATCAGAGTGCACAGCAAAAGCATGATGGTTTAAGTCGATTAGAAATATTAATTCTTTGATTCAAAGATATTATGATGGAATACATTAGTTGCAAATAATGAAGAATTTTATTGATAATGAAAGGATGCTATTGATTTTGATCTAATCTGATCATAGTCGGATAATTTTTGTCAGTAGGTTGCTTCATTATAAATAATGTCAAGAAATTTTAGATATTTTAAGTTTATTATTAATAACTTGATAGTTCTGTTATTAGTGAAAACTTAGAATGTCTTGACACAGATATCATTTTTTTTTAGATTTAATATTGTTAGTCGAACTAACGTAGAAGGTTGAGGTTTTTTTTAAGATGAAAGTCCACTTGTTAAATTTGTTGCAAAGTCAAGAGAAGAAAAAAATCGATGATTGTGAAGAGTGCCCGATGTTTGACCTTTCTTTATTTTTCTATCATAGGTAGTCTGAGATAATTATGAATTCTGAGTGGAATGTATTGGATAAATAACTGTGGTATATTAATACAAACCCAAAATGTTATGGTTCTTCAAAAAAGTTGAGAAATCAATAAGAAGGGATGAGTTTGAGATTCCAAATAATTTTTGTTATAACAAGATCATGAAAAATAAATAATATGTAAGACATTATTAGAAGCGTAAGAGTGACATGATGCATGTATATATATATTTTTAGAATATATATCAAACAACATAACTTAATTTTGAGGATGAAATTATTTGAAGGGGGGAGAATGTAACATCCAGTCCTTTTGGGCCATGGACCAGGCCCATATAGAAGCAAGCCCATAAAAAAAAAAAACTGAGAACGGAAGAAGACTTCCTTCGAGAGTCTTCTTCTTCGATGAATCTCGATTGGAGAAGGGTTCTAGGACTCTTGAAACTCTAGGACCCTCTATAAATAAGCCTCTCCTCTCCTCTCCCTCTCGAGCCTCCACCGACGATCGTTGAGCTCAAATTCCTCTCTTTTTCTCTTGGAAGCTGCGGCACTCTCTTCTTGTGTTCGTCGAAAATCGAAGGTCGAAGAGGCCATCAAAGTTCAGGTAAGGGTTCAATCTTTCTTTCTCTCCCTCTTTTCTTTCTTTCCATGATTTTAGACTCCTCGCCGGTCGTCGGGATCATCAGAAATTCTATGAATAATGAAACCTCTATTCGACCGAAACTTTTTCTTCTCTTTTCCGGCCACCGGCACTGTCGGTTGCGGCATCTCACCCCTAAGATAAGATCCTCATCTCTTTATCTCTCTTCCCTGAAGGTATTGGCCGTCGGTAACCGGCCAATGATCGAAAAACTAGAGAGAAAGTAGCGGTCCCCTATTTTTTCGATCTCTTCTTGATTTCTCGTCGATCGAACCTTTCCGCCGGCCATCTCTTGCTCCACCGCTGCCTCCACCTGCTATTGGACATCCGGCCATGCCGCCACCCCTTGCTGGAGCTCGAGCCATCAAGCCCTTTCCCTTTGGTCCTCCCCCTGTTCGGCCAAGGAAGAGGAAAGGAAGAAGAAAACGGGAAAAGAAAGAAAGAAAGAAGGAAGAAAGAAAAGAAAAAAAAAAGAAGAAAAGAAACGAAAGAAAAAGAAAAAAAAATAGAAAAAAAAGAGAGAATTTTTTCTCTCTCCTCTCTCTTTTTTCTCCTCTCTCTATCTTCTCTCTCTTTATGGATTTTGTCTCTCTAGGGTTTTTCTCTCTCTCTAATTGCATCACGGACCCTAGAATAAACTTGAAATAAAAATATAATGACCTGAGATTGCTTCAAAATTCATGCAGCAGATTAGATCCCGATCAGATCCATATTCAAAATTGATCACATCAATCATGGTTAATTCATATTAAGTCATCCTGATAGGACCTCTGATAATCTCGATCATGAATTGCCTCATCTGAAGGATACGAAGATTCTCTCTTCGCTTTCTCTCTTTACTTTCTCTCTCTAAAACTTTCTCTCTCTAAAATTTTCTTTCTCTTCATGGATTTTCTCTCTCTAAAAGTCTTGTAGACCAATGGAGGGTCTAGATACTCAGACAAATCTCGATTTTGGTTAATCCTAAGAGAAGTCCTGGATTTGTATTATTAGGATCGATTATCGATAATTTCTTCATATATGATTTTTATATTTGATTAGGATCATGAAGAGATATGATTATCTGCATAAGATATCGAGTGGAATATTTTATTTTCAAAATTTATAAATCAAAGAAAAATATTAATTTTTATTCTTGGATCAGTTACCAATAAAGGTAAGAATTTCTGTACATGATCATCATTATATATATGCTATTTTATTGTTGGTCTTGCATTATTGGTTTTGCATCGTTGGATTTGAGATCGATGAATTTGCTATATCCAAGACATCATTATTTGCTTATATGATTTTGAGTATGAGTATGTTAGGTCAATATATAGGTATCAGAGATTGATGGTATGATTATATGGATATGACATATCTAAATTGATCATAATGCCAGTCGGAATTGATTTGATGAAATCAACACATAATGATTAAATGAAAAGAAAGAGATATATGGTATGGACTAGCCTTGTTATGTGGAACAGCCCGTCAGGAGCTTATGCCTGGGACAGCCGACCAGGAGCTTATGCCTGGGACAGCCCCCACTGGCCTATAGGTGGATTAACCAGCCAGGAGCTCATGCTTGGGATAGCCTGCCATGAGCTTATGTCTGGGACAGCCTCTCACGGGCTTTCGTATATGGGATAGCCGGCCAGAAGCTCATCTTAGGATAGTCTTGAAAGGCTTTTAAGTGAAAATTGATTCGGATGATGACTGAGATATAGACTTGATTAGTCCAGAGCCAGAAAGAAAATGTTAAAAATTATATGATTATGAAAAGAAAAATGAAAGATAAGACATGAAACAATTGTTAAACAAAAGTATTTCACCTATTAACATATGATGATGTATTTTTTTGACAAGACAAATAATTTATAGATATTTGTATTATTCCGAATATTGAACATGGGATTGTATGTTTTATTGCTTATTCTTATTTTTAAATTATATTATTATATCAGTGTGATATGGGAATTCTTACTGGGCTATAAAGCTCACATCCCTTTATCTTTCTTTTTCTTCTCAGAGTTACAGGATGTTGATGATTGGCTATGACTTGGATTTATGGATGAGCAGATGGATAGATAGAGTGTCACAGTACCTGATCAAAGGATTGAAGAAATTTAATTTGTAATTATGTAAGATTTTACGAATTATTGTTGAAATGAATTGTTATGGATGTTGAGGTTGTAAGGAATTATTTTTGGCCTTGCATATTCTTTAGGGCTTGCTCTAAGGAATGTGCGGTCATCACGTATCCGAACCGACTGTTGGGTTCGGAGTGTGAAAATAGTGAAGCTTGTGTGCCTCGTAGAGATAGACCTTGATCTAATCTATGTATTTAATTGTGTTCTTATTTTATCTCTTCTTTCTTTTTGCCGCAACAACAAAATGGTACCAGATCTCCTACGGATACCTATCTATTTTTTTCTTCCATCCCATCTTACTTGGTTCAGAGAAACGGTGTTGCAGACTTTGTGGTACTTGCAGACTTTGGAAGGTGCGCTGGCTTATCTTTGCGGGCTAATACTTCGAGATTATTCTGCATGCGGTTAGTTGTTATTGTTTCTTAGTGTTTGCATTGGCATGACCTTCTCCTACGTGCAATGTATCAAAATTGTATTTTAGTTGGTTTATGACTTGCTCTGATTGGTTTGATCTGGTAGGGACAAGCAATGTTTATGATTTCATTCAATTATGCACGTTGACAATTCTTTGCTGTATTGAAATGTTGAATACTAACTTTGCAATTTATTTCTGATTTGTCATTTTGGAATTATTTTGCTGGTATTGATAATTTTGTAGGTTAGCTTAAAAGAATGGAGGACAATACCGACATATACTTAGAAAGAGCAGAAGCAAAATTTACAGCAGGCCCATCGAAGAGAGAAGATGACAGCTTCGATGGAATAGGAAATTGTTAGTAGCAAGCATGGATGATGCAAATTGAAATACTACTGGTTCTAAAGGTGGTCAGTCTAGCTTTTGCAAAATAGTAGAAAACTCTTCTACAGTAGGAGTTCAGAAAACTAGTGATGGGCTAGTCATTCATGATGACCTAGTTGATAAAAGAGGGACAGGGGAAAAAGATGCTAGATCGGGAGTTTCTTGAATGAGAGTTATGGAAGATTTGAATCATGATTTAGAAATATGAATGATGAGATGAGTAGTGGCATTGATTTGAGAATTGAGAGTAGAGTTGATATAGATGATTAGTGTGTGTTTCACTAATTTATATTATCTTACTAAAATTGCCTGCTCATTTTATTTTTGTTTTCCATTCACACATTTTATAGGCAAAGCTGCAGACAGATCATATTTTGGACATCCAACATCCACTTGTTCAAGGTGCAATGCAATTTTGAGGGTGCAATGCAAGCAAGAAAAATGCAAGTTTCTACCTTTGTTGTAGGAATCTGAGAGTTGTTGTTTTCTTTGGAAAGAACACCTGAAGACATATTTCTAGATCCAAGTAAAAGTGATGTCCCTAGGAATTTCTGGAATTACATTAGACTATACAATTCAATAATTGCTTTGACATCTATGGGGGCAGAAAAAAGGCATGAGTACTATGGTTGATGGTTGGGCCTTATAGTTTTGGGATATATGGAATCCCACCTACAGTCGCTTAATATGACTTCATTGTCCAATATGAAGACCACAATGCTGCTATACAGCCTAGGTTCGAAGGTTGAAAATTGAAAGGTTGTTTGGTGTTGTGCATAATTTTCAGCAATTATTTCAACCATTATTTGCTGATAATAATGATGTCTTGACTCTGAATTGATGGTAAGGGAATGGCCTCAGTAAGATCTAAATGCCAGGCAAATTACTATGAAAAGTAAGATTCTAACTCTGCATTGTTACTTGGCATGGTATGCCATCCATAATAAAGATCCCAGGCCATAAGAAATCTTGTTCAATTCTTCTTCTACTTGGTCTTTGAAGTAGGATGTAGGAACACTGTATTCGAACTACTTTCTTCTTTGTTTCAATGATAACTACCCCATATCCTTTTATTTAAGTTCAACCTCCAATTAGGGCTGAAAGTAAAGTCTAGGAATGGAGAAAAGTAACAATTCTTTTGAAATCCAAATCTAATAAGAATTTCATATAATCCTGAAAATTGAGCCTGCTATTACGAGCAAATAACATTTCGTCACCTTATTTAAGTGATTGGCCAGGAGGAATTATAAAATATCGATCTTTAGGCCATAGTCATGTGATCTTGTTCTACCATGATACAAAGATACCAATAGAGATGAGCAAGAAGGAAAGGAGACAAACAATCAGCAGCCAGAAAGCAACTACAATTTTAACCTGTATAGTTGTGATTTAGATGGAGGGCACATAGCATATATTTCCACCACCACATTAGGAGGAAAGAGCGATGCTCAAACACAGCTAATGAGCATTCTTTCCACTACATATGGTCAAGAAAATTGCCATACTCTCTAGCCTTTGGAACATTATATGGAATATCTCTCTGAGCGAAGCTCGATACCAGTTGGAAATAGAATTGGTATAGGCATAGATATCCAACAACACTACAAGGAAATAATAAGGCATTCACATATCTTGATGAGTACTTTATACCGATAGAGTACTTTTTTGATAAGTTCATAAATTTTGCATGATTTCAACAAATTTCCTCTCACTTTGTCCATTCTTGTCACTTAAGCATCCTAGTCAGGTGAAAGGCCTTTTTCTGAGGAAGAAAATCAATAACTTGATCTTGACTATGGCAAAAGAAAAGGTATTGGGACCAGATGATTTTTTGATGTCCTTTTATCAGCATTACTGGCCCATTATCAAGGATGATATCTACAGACCATTCGATGGTCTGTATAATGGCAAGGTTGATCTTATGAGGATGAACTATTCGTTTATCTCACTTATACCAAAAAAAATTGAATCGATATCTGTTGCCGACTACCATCCTATCAGTTTATTGTATGGCTTAATGAAAATCATCTCTAAGGCTTTAAGCAACAGACTTTCCTAATACATAGATCAGTTGATGTCCTCTTCTCAATCAGCCTTTATAAAAGGAAGGTTTATTGGTGATAGCATCATCACAACTACAGAAATCTTAAATCACTGCAAAAAATCAAATCAGCAAGGGATAATAGTGTTGATTGGAATCTCCTTCTGGTTTTGCTGAAGGAGAGGGGATTTGGACCTAAATGGTGCAATTGGATTTCCAACATTTTATAAACAAGCAAAGTGGCTTTGCTGCTCAATGGAGAACCTACTCATTGGATTAAAACACATCCTCTATCCCCTTTACTTTTCATTCTTGTTACTGATCTACTAAACCATATGCTTCATTTGGCATCGACTAACAAGATTATTCCTGGGATAGGGTCTTCAAGGACTACTGGAAACCTTCTTTGTTTTTAGTATGCATACGATACAATTGTCTTCAGCAAAGCATCCAAATACCACATCAAGAATCTTAAGTTCCTCATCTACTCCTTCGAACTAGTCAGTGGATTGGAGATCGATTTTGTGAAAAGCTCGATCGTTGGGGTAGGTCTCAACCAGGAAAGATGTTCAGGCTATTCGAAAATTACAGGATGTGCTATATCTATGCTACCAATAAATTACTTGGGATTCCATCTACACCATAAAAAACCAAGAAGAGTTGACTGGTCTTTCTTAGAACAGAAGGTTGCAAAGAAGCTTGATGCATGGAAAGGATGTTTGATATCTTTGGCTAGTAGATTGGCTTTGATCAATGCCTTTTTAGGTGCCATTCTCATATATTGGATGTCCTTGTATGAAATTCCTGCATCTACTATTCAGAAGATTGAAGCAATGCGTAGAAGATTTCTATGGAGAGGTCATAACAAATACAATGATGGCCAGAGTCTCACATGTTGGGATTACGTTTGCAGACTAAAATCACTCGGTGGTTTGGGCATAATCAACATTAAACTACCGAATCAATGCATTCTTACAAAATGGTGGCAGAGATATCATAGTGAGCCAAAAAGATTGTTGCGAAACCTCACACATAAAATCCATTTTTCTAAGAAGCCACTGAGTCAGAGCTTAAATGAGGTAATCAGAAAGGCGTCACAGCCTTGGAGAAGTATTATCAAGATTGGTTAGTGGTTCTTTCAAAGCACCATATTCATACCCCAAAAAGGAGATCAGATTGCCTTCTGGCATGATTCTTAGCTTCTACTAAACCCCCTCAAGTTACACTTCCCACTCCTATTCTTTATCAATGACAATTCTGAAGCTTCCATAGTTGCTTTTATGATAAACCTCACAGCTACAAATCAAGGAATCAATAGTCCAATGGCCCAAGGCAAGGAAGAATTGGACTACCTTCAGAACATCAATCAACCAGTGAACTTAACAGTAGCTGAAGATGAAGTCTTATGGAAATGGTTCTTGACTCACAAATTCTCCATCAAAAACTGCTACCAATTTCTAAGCCACGGAGATATGCTAAGTCAGTTCGCTGCTGTAAATTGGAGGTTGCCGATTCCAGAGAAAATCAAAATTTTCAATTGGATGAACTATAACATTAAAATTCCGACAGCAGGAAACCTCAGGGAAAAGAATTAGATGGCACCCAAATATTGTCCAAACTGAAGTAGAGGAAACCTCTGTCGATAACTTGTCCATTTGCAACCATGGTCTGGCAGCAACTACAAACTCTCCTAGCATTGCTAAATCTACCCTGCCACATCGAGGATAATTAGAATATTTGGAGAAAGGGTATTCAAAACAAAGACATAAGGATAATATGGGATTGTTGGTTCTCAGTTATAATATGGAAAGATAGAAAGAAGCTGTTTCTTATAGCTGCGATACTGCCGTATCGGTTTTCCATCATAAATGAGGCTCACCATGTAAAGACTATGAGAGGAACATAAACATGGAAAACGAAGGCCCGGACGAGGAAGTAACTACTCACTCCCCTGCATTCCGAAATCTTTTAGTGCAGTAACCAACCAAGTTTTTATAGGTCCAGCTTTTGGTTTCTTTTAGTATGGAAACCAACCAAGTTTCCTATAGGTCCAGCTTTTGGTTTTGTTTTATAACCTTCGGTCAACCTGTTGGGTTTATGTTGCTCCTCTTGGCGAAAATCCACTTCTGTGAGTACTATAAGTCTTCATAATAAATTTTTATCCCCTTCTCATAAAAATAAAAAATAAAAGAAAATTTTGGCAAACCTGAGTTTCGACCATCTCATCGACCACAAACCTTTCTTTTATTGTAGAATTTCTTCTTTGGACACACATCTATGCATCCAAAGCTTCTAGAGGAATTTGTGACTTTCATGTGAGGGCTGATGCAGTTCTTGGACCTCCCATCAATTTGGATAGGTGACCAATGTCTCTACTTATATCGGCATTGCATGGCACAGTATATCATGGTGCCATGTTGTTGGAATTCAGTAGTGTTGCAACCAATCTCCTCGTCGCCTGATCGTCCGGGACGCGCACCTACAAGGAAAATCCTCATTGACCGGAGATGCCTCCGGCGGGGACCCTCTGATGCTTAAATCAGAGAGGAGACTGGGCAACAGTAGAAAAATCAGGGGCTCAGCGAGAGAGAGAGCGCTTACCAAAACTGTTGCCTTACCCCGTTTTATAGTAGAATGCGGTATGGTCCCGTCATTAATAGTGTAGACAACTGCGGAGTTATCAAATCGCCGGGGCCTATTAAATCGTCATGGGTTGTCAGGTCATCAGAATTAATCCATGTCCTTGGCAGGACAACGCCCCACGGCGATCGTACAACATGTCCTTGGCAGGACAACAGTCCATCGCAGTTATACGGCGTTTGGATGGGCTGGCCGACTATATGTCGGTATTTGATTGCCGGAACGTCGGGTGATGACTCAGAAATACTGTCGGCTGATTTGGTGCCTTGTGGAAGTCGGATGTCGGCTGCCACCCCCGACAGTGAGTCGGTGATACGGGTTCGGTGGCTCGGCCAGTTGGAAACAGTATTGGCTGTTTGGCCGGCATATCTTTGGCCAGATATTGTCGGCAGTCATTGTCGGAGTCGTCTATCCATCCGGTGGGTAGAGTCGGGCGTCGGTCGGACCGTTCCGAGGATAAATCGGCGTATAGGGGTTAGCCAGTATATCCCAACAGGTAGTTAAGAGATGGATGAAAAAATTGGGGGTACTTGAAAGAGGAGAAGAAAGTGGGGGAAACAAAGGAGTGAGACTTAATGGCTATAAGCAAGGGAAACACTAGAATGAGTTAAAATGGCACTGAAGCTCTTTTTAGAGATGATTTTGTTCCATAATGGCTAGAAGTATGATGGCAATAGATTGGGAATCATAATATAGCCGTTAGGCTGCTATTATTATTGTAAATTTTGATATTGTTGAGATAATCACGAAGAATAACTTGTTTTTTTTATCACTTTTTTTGTTTTTTAATAAATTTCAAATTTTCAAAAAAGATGGGAGGCATATGTTTGCCCTAAAACTTATATCAGCAGCCACATGGCAAATTGTGGCTCAGATTTAATTACACAGTAAATATTAGGAAATTCAAGTCCGAAATTGTTAACCTAACAATGAATTTTCTCGCCTAGTCCTATGGTCAATTGACATTTGGTGCAAAAAAACAAGTGATCAAAGTCAGCACATGAGAATCAGAGGGGCTCTAGAAACTAAGATTAAGGGGCAATATGGCCTTCGATGATTGTTCAAGCACATTGGTTTCTTGCAGTACACAAGCTTAAGAAGAAATGAAGCCAGAATCATAAAGGTGATCTTCAACATACTTGAACAACTATCCTCGCAAGCTCCAACTAGTCTCCATGGAAAACTTCATGAACTTGCTGTATCTCTATTCTTTAGCATGAAATCCTTTCTCTCCGGGTGAACACTGGACACGTACTAAAGTTACATATACTTCTCAGTATAATTAATCTTGCTATTGGCTATTTCTCTGCAAGTTATTACTCTCTTTTCTTTGCTTCCATACGTGATTCTTGTAGATTTTTTATATATTTACTATTAATTTTAAAATAAATTATCAAAATAATATTTCTTAAAAAATATTTACCAAAATACTGTCCAAAAGAAAGTCGTCCTATGATAGGGCGACTTTAGGTGCTAATTGGACCACCTTCCACGCCATGTAGAAAGATGAGTCAGCCAAAAAAAATCACCTCTGGATAGGACGACTCATATATATAATATATTTTTCTTACATTATATTAATATACATATATAATATATAAGAATATATTATATGATTATAATATATTATATAACTATTATATTTTATTATTATATATTATATAATTATAATATAATATCATATATTTTATTATTATATTATTATTTATAATATTATATTATAAAATAATAGTATATTATATTATATTATTATAATATTATATAATATAATATTATGTTATTATATATTATAAATATTAATAGATAATATATTATAATATATTATACTCTATTATGATATTATTATAGTATTATATCAATTTGTAATATAATATATGATATTATTTTACTCTTATACATTATGATAATATAATAGATATGATATTATAGTATTATATTATATCAATATTTTATATTAATATAATATAATATATATTATACAATATAATTATATATAATAATATAGTATAATATATTATATTATTATAATATATTAGAAATGTTGGACAATTTCAAACTCCAACCATATAACCTGTATCAAGATCAATAATTAAATTTTTGTGCAACTAGCATAAATTGTAACATGTGCTTTCAAATGAAAAAAATTTATAATATTAATTTCAAAATAATGTAATCCAATAGTTGATTACAAAATTATTTTAGCAAAAAAAATATACAAATATCATAACTATCGAATAGTGTATATATCAAGATACTGGGGCCTCTTGCACGTCCGTCTCTCGTAAATGCATATCATCTCTAGCCGCTGGCATGATGGCTCAGATGCGGTATCGATCGATGGAGAGGGAGGTGGAGGCTCACTCATCCTCTGTGATAGAGACACATCATTCATGGGGAGGTCGAAGTCTGAGAAGCTAGGATATGAGATATGGTGGGCATATGAAGAAGTTCTCAGATCATCGGTCGATGATACAGTCTGAAGTCGTCTATCTTCAGAGATAACTTATATAGTATCAACAAGACCGTCCATAATATCGACAAGTACTCGATCCTTGCACCCAACAGTGATCAAATAAAAACTGCTTCTTGCCGTATGGTATAGCGATGTGATCCTCTGAAACTGTCAGTATGAAAAAGAAAATAAATATTATTCATAAGTATACCAATAACAACATAACAAAATGAGACAAAAGTAAAATATACTTACAACAATGTCCATCATGCCGCTCAAAGCACGGAACCTCATCTCAAGCCACTCACTCATCAATGGCGAGATGAATCGCCTAGTGATGCTCCTGTACCACTATAGATATGGATCATAATAATCCATCATGGAAAGCATGGGTGGACCAGCCACAATCAAATCCTCCCACCGCTCTCATGCGTTAATATACTTTCGATGCTCTCAAACCCAATCATGGCGATGCCTTCCTCGTCGATCCAAACGATGGAGAGTGTCACGAGTGTTGCATAGTGGGGGGATGTCCTGATGCATGTCAAACTGTTGCATCATATACTCTAGACAATAGATCTCCATGATATCAAAGCAAATGAGAGGTGCGTGTGTCTTCTATACCTGCTGATCTGATTAACATATCTCAAGCAATGCGGTTAATATCTCTGGTGTGTAAGGCATCCACAGCATCTGATCATCGCGCTGTTGATCTAGCTGATTCCTATAATATATGACTGTGTGTACCATCAGATTGCTAGCACCAGTCAGTCGAGTCCTCTACTTGTCCAAAATAAAGCCACTATATTATTATGTAAAAAGATGCAATCATTTATCATATAAAATTAATGCTACTAGTTACATACCTGTAACCTAGTGGATCAACCTGATCATGCTATACGGCACCAAATGGATCCTCAAAACCAGCATCATCCACATCTAACGGGACATGTCCTGCTACATCACCTCTTGCTGCTGACTGGTGGGCTTCTACTCTGGGAAGCATACGATTTAACCGTCTGACATGTAAATGCTCCTAGATCCAAAGCTGAAGCAACACCAATGGCCCTGCTATCTCACATGCATCTGGTCTGCTGGCCCTACAGAGCTCATGATACGAGAAGGCTAACGTAGCGCTGCCCTAACTCCACTGCCCACATGCATCAAGATGATATAGCAGGGGTAAGTACAATAACTACACGTAAAAGTCAGACTTATCGGTGAACAGATGGCCATCGATAAGATAAAAAATAAATACCCGTGTATGCCTCCATATGGTCCATCATCTGCATCATTTGGTAAGTGGTGGAACATATCGTAAAGCCAGTGAAATCTCAATGAAGATCCCGACAATATCACCTTTGATGGTCTAATGTCAAACAACTCCTCGCAGAGATCCGACCAAATGATCTACGTAGTACCGGTGATAGCAGACCCATGTACTTATAATCCAAGAAGAACAGCAACATCCTGCTATGCGATTGTTGCCTTTCCGATGTGAAGGTAGAAAGTGTGAGTCTCCTGACACCATCGCTCTACCATGGCTGTAACGAGGGCCCAATCAAGTTGTATGTCGCAAACTCTAAAAACTCCATAAAAGCCAACCACATGAAGATACTCTACAATCCTCTGATGTGACTATCAAGCGCACATCGCGGTGGAGCCTCTGTGTCTGCAGTGCAGAAGCCCTATGTCCTTCCCAGAATATATACTATCACTACGGTGTTGAGATTGGAGATAAAGCACGAGAGGGTCAATCGGTCCTGGATGCACGTCGGAGTTTGAACCAGCTATATCTGAGGTGCAAAATATAAAGACAAGTGTGCGACAAAGATAGTAAGAATATTAAATAGCCAATATTAACAACATAATCATTTCATACATTTTTTCAAATATTTACATGATATAATTACATAATCAAAATAGTATAAAAATAACACAAGCATTACATAAAAATAGTCCACATGAAAAGTAGAGATAAATCAGTACCCATGGGGATATCTATGCTGATTATGCCCTATCTCTTTGCACAATCTACACCGTACAATATTGTGATGCTCTATTGCATCTATATCATTTCGAATCCTCCTTGACTGTGGACACCCCTTTCCTTATCTTCTTGTGGATGAGTGTGATATCAGTCTCGGTGCAGTCCACTCAGGCCAATAATGCGGACTCTCTAGAAGATGAAAGGTAAATGCATATGACTGATCATAATATGCAATAGTATAATAGTCATCAACGAACTGCTTCCAATCTAAGTTTTCGTTGGCACAAACAGCAAACAAGTGAGAGCATGGATAATATAGTAATTGCCACTTCCTATATATGCATGTGCGTGCCCCTAAGTCGATTGTTTGTATATAATCAGGTTCATTGGGACTATAATGCCTTCATCTCAATCGAATCTCATACAAATCCGATTGGTTATTGTACTTAATCACACAATACTCCCTAGACTTCAGTTGCCGTCCATTTAACTTTCATCTAATCTTATCTGTGAATATCCTGTCGGCCTCCCTTCTTCATGATGCAATTGCACATCTGACGCTGAACCACTTCGACAAGCATTCGAAGGAAAGACGAACAACAACGGTAATGGGCAATGAGTGAGCCCCCTTCAACACCTTATTGAAGCTTTCAGATAGATTGGTATTTATTATTCCATATCTACATCCATCTGTATCATGCACCAGCGCTCATTTACTCAAATCATCAAGTGGATATATTTTCAGATATTGAAAGCAATTGGGCCATATTCTCTCAATGTGTTGCATGCTTCGATCAAACTTCCAAGGTTGATTTTGCTTTATGGTTTGATGAAAATAAGTTAAAAATACAGCATCATGGAATCGACCATTTAGGTTAGTCTCAATATATTTAAGACATAATCTATGATACCCATATGGTGCTATCCATCTAACAGATTCATCTGAAATAACAGCTAATATTTCTTTATGCTGGTCTGAAATTATGCTAATCTCCATACGATCATGTGCCACATAATAATGCAAGTGCCATAAAAATCATGACCAACTACTACGATTCTCACCTTCACAAATGGCAATACTAGAGGATAGATACTCCCATTTTCATTTCTTTCTATAGCTATCATGAGAGTACCCTTATATTGATCGTATAGATGCATTGCATCGATACTAATCAGGGGGCGATAGAACTAGAAGCCCTGAATGCATGGACCAAATGCCCAAAAAACTCGATGTAACATCTTTGTGTTTGCCTCTGTTGTAGAAAATTTTACAAAATCTATCACGATCTCCTCGTTGGTATGATGAACTACAGCTAGCCAAAGACCTAATGCATTATAGGACTCTATCCAATCTCCAAATAGCTTGCTTAACAAGTTGTTTAGCTATCCATATCTTTCTGTAAGATGCCTCGCACTGCCATGCATCACGTACATAAACCTGACAGGCTGATATGGATATGGATATCTTTGCTCTAACTGATCCTCTAATGATATCGATAATCATACGTGCATCAAGCTGTGGATGATCTCGCATCACATCTGTATTCAAGTATATGTGTGGTCCTTTATATATCGTAATCTTTCATCGCTACGTCTTGGTCCAAAGGAATGTATGAAGATGCCAACTACAAGTATTCGACTGTTTACACACGATGCTCTATTTAACTCGATCTGACTCGACGACTTTGAAAGAATGATGGGTGCGAATGATATATTGTTTCACGATACATTAAACTTGTTCTTTCGACCCAAATACCATTTCTTTTCTTAACTCTTCATTCCCACCAAAGAATGGATGTTCAGGCAATACTCCATGGGATACGGCCTCATCATCGTCGGATGCATCAACTAGCCTGAATTTAAGAATAAGAGGTGCCTCATATAGTGAGACATCCTCTTCTATACTAGATTCTCCACTTTCACTGCCATCAAACTCTGTATCATCATCTTCATCTTCATCATCAGTAAGATTAGGATCATAACTAACAGCGGCTTCATTTTCAAATAAAGTTATCTTAGCCATTACAGTTTCCAATCCTCCTAGTCTGGCACGTGTTGTATGTGGCTGATTAAGTGATACAGAATCGTAAGATTCATGCTCCATGATAGCTACCACATAACTAGGACCGGCACCCATATCATCAAATATGATATTATATGAATATTGATATACAGACTCTGTACCTACCATATACTAATGATTATCAATCACGGATGCTGCTGGTCCACCAATGGTATATACAGAGGTGCCTCCGTACTCATATCCAGCTTCATCAGCCATTGGAGCTGCATCGGTAGAGAACCACCCATTTCCAACTATGCAAGTAGGGCGGATATAGCTTGAGATATACTAACATTCTGTTCGCCACCATCCGAAACTCCTATCATTGTTGGCTCAATAAAAATTTCAACTGCTCAAAAAACTCTCTCTGATGGGATGCCCAAGATGGTGTTCATGTTCTGATCATCTTCAATAGATACAGCCAAATACTGTCCAATGGTATTTATCAAAAATCTACATAATAAGAAAACTCCATAGTTATTGAGATTTCATCCGGTGACAGCATAGCAGACTTACATAAGTTCTAGATATGTTATGTTACGGTGCACCATGGTCATCTGGATCCTTCCACCATCATAATATGCACCGTTAGTATTATGACTGATCCTCTTATCTCAATGAAAGATAACAGTGACAAGACTTGGATTCATTTTGTTGAAAATTATTGTGAGAAGTAACTGCATGAACATATAAACAGATGTTCACTAGGAGGAAGTACTTAATATTTAAAATGACTTACATAATAAATACATCCTATCGCTGTCTATTAGGTAAAGTTAGATCCTATCCCATTCAGAAATTATATTAATTCTATAGATAATTATGGTAATCAACCGATGCGCAATAAGAGCTGAAAAAAATTTTGATAGTATTTTTTCTTAGTTCTCCCCATACGGCTGAAAGTATGTGAGGAGAACTAAAGAAAAATACTGTCTGAAATTTTTTTCAACCCCTATTGTGCATTAATTGATTATCATAATTATCTATAGAATTAATTATAATTTTTAAATTATTCAAACTGGATAATCAATTGATCAATATATATAATTCTCTCATCCATATAAAAAAATCTAACTGTACAGATGTTTTAGAATATGTATATTAATCAAAAGATGGATTTACAGTTCCATGTAATGCAAAATTTTTAAAAACCATAGACTTAACTAGCTTGTAATCCAATACTTATGGTGGTTGGGCCACGAATTCTATGAGATTTTGGGCCCAGCCAACCAAACAAATTCAAGTAGAAAATTATTTTGATAATTTATTTATAAATAAATATTATATTTACATTAAATTATCTTCTTCCTGTACAAATTACTTTCTATTATAAAAATATAAATAACATTATAAAAATAAATTTATAATTCAAATAAAAAAATAAATCATAAAAATAAAAAAATAAAAAAAATTATCCTTGAGTGCCTCTCTGGATGGGGGTGGGATAGCGCATCGAGGAATGCCGGTGGCAGTACGTCGGGGAGGAGGAGGGGGCAAGCCGAGAGAAGAGGAAAAGCCAGGGACCGAGCGGGAGAGGGAGGGGGGGTTTTTCACATCGGAGAGGAGGGGGACGGCCACCGGGGACTGAGAGGGAAGGGTCGGGGTTCTCGCGTCGAGAGGAGGGAGGGCCGTCGGAGAGGAGGGGGACGGCCGCAGGGGATTGAAAGGGAGGGACCGGGGTTCTCGCACCGAGACGAGGGAGGGCCACCAGGGAGGAGGAGGGAGAGGGGTTTGTCTGTGTCGGGGACCGAGAGGGAGTGGCGGGGGCGTTTGCGCCGAGGATCGAGAGGGAGCAATGGAGGGCATCTGCGCTGGGGACCGAGAGGAAGAGGCAAGGATCGCGCAGGGAGGAGGGGGGATCGAGAGGGAGAGGGATCGTGCGGGGAGGAAAGGTGGATCGAGTGTTTTTTTTTCCATGAGGAGAGTGTTTTTTTTTTTACCTAAGTCCCTTGTGAGTCGCCCTTCATGAAGACGACTATTAGGGTCGCTCTATAGAAGGGCGACTCATATAGTCACCCTTCCATAAGACGACTATATTAGTCTCCCTTCCAAAAGACGGTTTTCCTTATTGACTCACCTTTCCACGTGACGTAGAAGGTGGTCCAATTGACATCTAAAGTCATCCTTTGGAAGGACGACTTTCTTCTAGACAGTATTTTCGTAAATACTTTTCAAGGAACATTATTTTGGTAAATTTTTTTTTAAAATTAACGGTAAATGGGTAAAAAATCCAATTCTGGCTCTATAAAATATTGTGAAGTCCTCTTATTAAACCAAATACGGTCGATTTGGCATGCTAATGATCCAACTAGCCTTAATTTAGTTTTCCATGAAACAATGATATAATATTCTCCCTATTCCATTCAAACGCTGAAAAGAAGCATCCTAAATCTCATTCAGACCCTCTCCTATTAACAGGACAATGCCGAATTTTCAAGTCAAACTTCACAATGGCAACCTGATAGATCCGCAACATCTTCTAATTTCTATTTTCTCTAACTTTTTGTACATACATATCTACTTCTACGTTTGACAGTTCATCTCCCGGGGGGTTGACTTGCTGGCACGAACTGGCTTCTCCTACCAAAATCCCTACCAAAGTCTCAAATATTGTGTATAGAGTCTGTACAGAACTCCCTCATCAATAAATCGGATGGTCATACTCAACCTCCTAACACTCACACCAAAAAAAATATTCTCCCTATTTCCAAGTTTTAATGGGAGAGACAAAAGCAAAAGTTATTTATGTCCCTCATAAACAACTCCACCTACCCACATATGGGATTTGGTTGGGGTTGGTTGGGGGGTGTGCAGCTATGGGCAAGTTGAAAGTGATATTGCAAGATATCCTATGCCTCAATTCAAGCCCAACAAACCATTAACCATTTATCTTACATATTTCCTTTGAAACACATATAGAAGAATGTTGTGGTGTTCATGATCGGCATATCCAAAACAAAGATAGAGTTTGGGATAAAATTATTAAATCATGTCCTGTATAGGTTATTGATGGCATGTTGAGTTTATAAAACAGGACAAATAAAAGGCCAGAAAGCAAATGCCAAGCAGGGTCTTGTATCAAGAGTTTTCCATGTAGAAGTGTTGTAATTATTAGACAGTTTAACGGCAAAGAAACAACTTGGGAAAGTGGTTGCTGGTATGTTATGTTTCTGCCATGGTTAAAGTTATGTTATCCTGTTGAGTAGTCCATTGTTGTCCTTGATTGTTCTATTTATATGTTCTCTTCTGAATTTATTTTAATCTTTACTTCACCACTGATTTGTTTGTGATAGAATTCCAAAATTAAGAAAAAGGTCTACCACATTGCCATATATTTTTAACTTTTGAGGACAGATCATGGACATTGTAAGGTTTCTTCAAATTCTTCGTCATCGAAGAGATCAAGGTTGGAGATTATCTTGCCATGACCATCATCAGCAATGACGGAGTGGGAAGAGGAGACTCTCGTTGTTCCTTTTCTTTGTTCATCATCATTCTATCATTAGTTCATTGATCGACTGAAGAAAGAGCCTGCAAGATTAACAAGTTAGGATGGTAAAATTGAATGAATTGAAAGCATATCTCGGAACAAGATGATGAGTTAATTTAAGCCTATCTTTATCAAGCTAGAAATTAAGTTAAGCTTGAACAAACCTTGGTCCAAGCTTGAGCTAGAAATTAATTTCAATCTTGATTACCTTCAGGAGTAGGAACTATTCTCAAAGACATCTTCCTAGATGAATGAGATATTGGTTGAAGCCCTTTCGAAAGATCGAATTCCACATACGGTCGCTTAATAGGACATAATTTTCAGACAATTATTTCAACCTTTCTTTGCTGACGGTAATGATGTCTACATCTGACTTGGTGGCAAGGGAATGGCCTGATAAGATCTAAATGCCAGGCAAGTTAATGTGGAAAGTAAGATTCTAATTCTGCATTATTATTTGGCATGGTATGCCATCTATAACGAAGACCCTAGGCCATAAGAAAGCTTGCTCAATTCTTCTTCTACTTGGTCATTTAAGAAGTAGGATGTAGGAACACTGTACTAGAACTACTTTTTTCTTCATTTCAATGATCACTACCCCATATCCTTTTATTCAAGTTCAACCTCCAATTAGGGCTGAAAGTAAAATCTAAGAATGGAGAAAAGTAACGATTCTTAATTTTAAAATCCAAATCTAATAAGAATTTCATATAATCCTGAAAATTGAGACTGCTATTACGAGCAAATAACATCTTGTTGCCTTATTTAAGTGATTGGCCAGGATATATTACAAGCTATCTTTAGCTATAATCATGAGATATTTTTCTACTATGATGTAAAGAGACCAATAGAGATAAGCAAGGAAAAAAGGAGACAGAGCCAATCAGCAAGCAGAAAAGCAACTACACTTTTAAACTGTATACTTGTGATTTAGAAGGAGGGCGCACATAGCATGTCTTTGCACAACCACATGAGAAGGAAAGAGCAGTGCTTGAATGCAGCAAATGAGCCTTCTTTCCTCTATGCATGCTGAAGAAAATCACCATATTCTCGAGCCTTTAGAACATTGCATGGAATATTGCTCTGAGCAAAGCTCGATACGAGTTGGAAATAGAATTGGTATAGTCATAGACATCCAACAACACCACAAGGAAACAAGAAGGCATTCACACATCTCAACCAAAAGTAGATCAAGTATTTTGAAACCAATCCAGTACTTCGACATATTGATAAGCTCGTAAATTTTGCATGATGTCCACAAATTTCCTTCCTTTCTCCATTCTTGTCACTCAAGCATCCTAGTCAGGTGGAAGGATCAAATTTTCAGTGTTTTTTTTGTTATTTAACAAATTTCAAATTTCCGAATAGGATGGGAGGCATATGTTTACCCTAAAACTTATATATGCGGCCACATGGCAGATTATGGCTCAGATTTAGCTATAAAGTAAATATTAGGATATTCAAGTTAGCAAATATTAATCTAACAATGATATTCTCATTTAGTTGGTAAATTGACAATTGGAGCAAAGAAACAAGGGATCAAAGTGAGCATATGGGGAGCAGAATGGTTCTAGAAACTAAATGGAAGTTAAGGGGCAATGTGGACTTCGGCGATTTTTGAAGCAGTTATATGCCATTGGTTTGTTGCAGTACACCGGCTTAAGAGGAAATGATCACGAGGGAGATCTTCCACACACTTCAACTCCTATCCTTGTGACCTCCAACTAGTCTCATGGAAAGCTCCATGAACTCCTTTAATATCTCTATTCTTTGAAATAAGCCTTTCCATATAGGGAACACTTGATATGTACTTAATTATTTCTGTGTAATCAATCTTGCTATTGTCTGTTTCTCTACTTACGAGTTATTACTCTCTTTCCATTGCTTCTTTATGTGATTCTTGGTCTACAAAATATTGTGAGTTCCTCTTATTAAACCAAAATATGCTCGATTTGGCATGCTAATGGTCCAAGAACTATACTATAATATTCCCCCACCTTTCCAAGTTTTCAGGTGAGAGACAAAAGCAAAAATAATGGCCCTCATAAACAACTCCACCTACTACCCACACATGTGAGAGAGAGCTGATCTTGAGGTTGTTTGAGCAACTATGGGCAAGCTGAAAGTGATATTAAAAGAAATCCTATGTTGATGTTGCTCTTAGGGTAATGAACATAAAACCTCAATTCAAGATCCAACAAACTCTTAACCATTTTATCTTACATATGTCCTTTCAACTACTTCCTACATTGTCTTTTTGATGGAACTACTTCCTGCATCATCACTGTCTACTTTGAAAAACAATTCATGGTCGATATTACTTCTCCGCAAATTTTAAAATTCAATCAATAGAAATTGTTCAGTTATAATATTTTGATATACTACTGGATTTTTCTAACCATAATAAAGCATAAAGAGCAGCAGGGGACCCCTTAAATCTGTATTCAAATTTGATTGTTTCTTCTTTATAAGGATCCATTGAGGACCTTAAATTGTGTTGTTAGCTGAAGTCACTTGAGAGGCAAATGCAGACAGCTTTGACCGCTAGATTTGTGAGAGGCCAACAGTATGATGTCATGGCTTCAGGTTGGTCACCAATCCATTTGACATTGGGATCCATTGCCTCTGATCCTGAGGAATCCCACCCGGAGTTGAAGGACAAATACGTTCTATTATAAATGGTATGAAAACTACCATATCGATAGTCCAACCAACAAAATCTTTCAAAATGGTTCAAGAAAAGATAACGAAGCAAACATCAACTGCTAGATTTTTCAGCAATGAAAGATAGATGTTCCACCTGATGGTGAAATTCTAATGAAAATTGATTGCCTAAGTGAATATTACAACTTGATTTGTTTCTCCTTCTGCTACTTTTTTATGGTTTCAGATTCATCTTACTTCTCTTTTTGTTACTATCAATCCAAAAGTCCAACTTCTAGATTCCATCCGTCATCCTTTTTTTTCTTCTCTTCGGTAACAGGGAAGTGAGATAACTCACTACAATCAAATGAAGGGGATGCCCCTGCATCTGTTCAAATATTATGAGATAAGCTACGAGCAAAGTCTTCAAACCAAATCCTATTTTGACTTGCTTATCACCACAATTATTCCATGTTATTACTGTCTTTGAATCTTCCTCAAAGGTGATTCTATCATTTTGAAACAGATATAGTTATTTTAAGTTTATATCAAGCAGTCATTTTTTGTTGATTGGAATAGATGCAGCATATAATATTCGGTCCATCCGTCATTCTTTAGCTATTGGAGACCCTCAATAATGGCCGATTCTTTTTTAGTCCCAATTAAATGACACTGGCCCTCTGGTTAACCAACTCGGGGTTAGGAATCCATCAGCACCTGATGGGCCTGAAGGATTTTAAAAGTGAAATATATAGGCCATCTCATTGGGTGGCCATTATTACCTGATGGTGTTGAATAAGCCAACAAGGGGCAAGTCTATTTCAAATTTAGCACAGTACTAGTTCAAGCTAGTCTTGTTTAAATTTTGGATGAACATGAGTTGATTATGAATAGCATATTTCCAAAATTTGACAAGAGCCTAAGCCCTCTCATGGTTTTCACATACGGTTTCAGGT
Source organism: Elaeis guineensis (assembly GCF_000442705.2). Taxonomy (NCBI): domain Eukaryota; kingdom Viridiplantae; phylum Streptophyta; class Magnoliopsida; order Arecales; family Arecaceae; genus Elaeis; species Elaeis guineensis. The sequence continues at coordinate 132,653,016 of NC_025996.2, forward strand.
TGCATCTTTTATATTGCGAAAGAACGATCGACGTTCTTTCTCATGTTGACCGTGAGATCATGCCCGCATGTCTCTCAAAGCACTCCAAACGTCTCTATTCATCCATTAACACAAATCTCAAAGCGATCATTATGCGATCCAATGAACACATACACGCATGTATGTGTGCACATGCAGAAAAACATCTGCACAGACACACATATGTAGTGTGTAAACCAAGTATCAGGATTTGTGTACTTGAATCCTGAAGTGAGATATGTTTATAATATAAACTAATTATTAGACATGTTAAAACTATAAAATATTTTTAGCTAAAGTTTAGGTTGATCACGGCAAGCATGTCTAGGAAATTTAGAGCGTAAAAGTGCATGCATGCATGAATACAGGCGCTGCACGTGCAGACATGTTTATCGTATAAACTAATTATTAGAATTATATTTCAACCTTAAAGTGAGCACACGTTTCCTTTTATATATAAATTACTATAACGAATAAATAAACACAAATGTATTTATAAGTTATAGTAATAGAAAATATTATTTATTTATTTATCTAATTTTGAGTTTAATTGAATCAAGTTCAATTGAACCAAGCCTAATTCCACACTAATAAATTTATTACTCAACCAAGTTATATTCGATCCAAAGGCAGTGCCAAACATCAGTTTTTCCTTTCCTTTTTTTTTTTTTTTTTTTTTTTTAGTGTGCCAAGCATCAGTTGCTAATCAAATTTTGTGCTAATTAAATATGAGTTGGTGGAAACTAGCTTGCTTGTTTCACAACCACATGAATATCCAAATAAACAAACATCTTCATTGGACGCATATGATGGGATACGTTTGAAAAATATATACACACAAATGAACATCCCTTGTGTCGCACCTCATTGCAATCCATCAATTGGAGCCAAAGAAAAAGACGTTACCGTCAAAATCCAGCGCCGTGCCGTCCGATTCCAAGAGTTTACCCGGTCTAATGTTTCAGCTGGCCGTACGTAGAGAGAGAGAGACATATGCAGCAACTAGATTAAGAGGATCATGCAAAATCCAACGCACACGCACACAAAAAACGAAAAAAAAACGAAAAAAAAAAAAAGAAGTTGAACTTAGCTGAACTTTTCTTAAGTCATTTCCCCTTCTTATTTTAAACCGTTACATCATCTCTCAATTAACAATGTACAAAAGAAAGGGATTATAATCAAAAAAAAAGAAAAAAGAGAGAAAAAAAGTTAGTCTCCAAGGGAAGAAAGAGAAGTATTTGTCTCACTTCCAATCCCGTGTATCACAGTCAGAACAGCTCTCTTGGGCGATATCAGTGATCTGAACCCCCGAGTCGTAGACCGACCCGGTTTTCCACTCGACCGGAAGGACCTCCTCCTGAGTCCACACCCACTTCCCATCGTAGCCGCCCGTCACCACCATCCGGATCTGCAGCGGCCCGGTCGGAACCCGGTTCATGCTCCAGACCGCCCCATAATCCCGGCTCATATACCTCCAATGACTCGACCCAACCTATCATCATACAATAATAGCCCAAATCATCAACATATCAATCTACCACCAAAATTAACACCCAAAATCCACTGCGTTACACCGTGCTAATTGCTGTACCTGAGCCACATCGACGGCTACGATGTCGGTCTGGCCACCTTGGAACAAAAATTTGATTGCCAGATGGTTTGGCCACTGGCTATGCTCTTCAACTCTGATGGCGAGATTCTTGTTCTTATGCTTGCAGGGAATCCTGATGGACACCAAAAGGAAGAAGCTACTTGGGTGAGACCGAGTCGGGAAACCGTGTGATGGTGGGCCAGCATTTGATCAAGGGGAGGACTGTTACCTCTTGTACTCCACGTCGACCATTCCAAGCTGCTTCAATTCCTGGCCCATCCCCTCCTTGGCCATGGCCATGAAAGCCCCGGTGGAGAGCAGGAAATCCGTGCGATTGCTCCTGTTGAAGTCTGTCACCATTACTTCAACTCCTCTGCTGCTACAAACCTTGGTACTCCTGCATCTAATCTATCTCCCCAAAAAGAAACCAAAAAAAAAACAAACAAATCAAATCAGAAGGTATTCTTGTCAGGGATTGAGCCAGAGAGATTAATTCAAGTTTGAAGTAGTAGGAACCTGGAAACAGCCTCCACAACCAATCCCTCCTCTATAGAGAGCAGAGCTAGCAGCAGCAAGATAGCCTCCATTGAAGTCCAGTGCCATGGGTCCATACCCACAAGCCCCAGCTACACAGAGGACAAAATCAACCCATTAGATTTGTAAACCATCAGATTAGATTTTGGAATCTAATAATTAAGAGAGGGAGCAAAAGATTATTGTGATCTTTGGAACATACCTGAAAGAGCTGAGGAGGAGGAGAAATAGGCAGCCTTGGACTGATGCACACATCTATCACAAGCAGTAACAGAGGATAGGAGGAGAGAAGCATAACAGAGCAAGAGAACAGAGTGGCCACCCATGTTGATTGATTGGGATACAAGTTTGATAGGCGTTTGTGGAGAGGGAAAAAAAAGGGAGAGCTGGCTTTAATAGAGGAGAGGGAGGAGTGGAGTGATGGGATTGGGGAAGTGGAATAAAGGATGCCGAGAAGAGATAGAAGAGGGTTGATGGTGGGAATGGTGGGTCAATGGTCCTTCATTTAATAAACCATGGTATATAGAAACGGTGCAAAACCGGGGGAAAGCTGGGAAAAGGACATATGGTTACACCAAGGCAAGATGCCGTGGAGCTACAAAATAAAATAGCTACCTCCCACCAACTCCAACACGAGCCCAACAGTGAGAAGAGGGAGGAAGGGCAACCAAGGAGTTTAATGGAGTCATGGGAAGCGTTCCCTGTTTGCTGGCTCCGGTGGAGCGTTGCGAGAGAAAAAAACGTACCCCAAGACAAAAGGCGTCAACTTTACTTTAGGGGTGGGACCCGGAACATGGGAAAGGTGGAGGGTCCGATGGGAATTTTGGTTGGGTTTTAGTTTTGTGAGGGATGAACCTGGATGGCAACCATGTGGGGCTAAGGTCAAGGAAGGTTTGCTGAGATCGGGGATTTGTGGGGTATTATGTTTGGTCACGAGAGGAAAGGGAAATTGGATCGGAAGAATAGATAACTCTCATTCAAATTCAAAAAAAAAAATTAAAAAAAAGATGGATGATAAAAAGAAATGGCCCATCCATCTTAATATGTCAATTTATACTCTTCCAAATTAGAAAAATAAAAAATAAATGAAGTATATGAGGATGGTTTATATGTTAACAAAATTTTCTTTCATTAATTTTTTGAAAAAATTTCTACATTTTTTGATTTTTTCATTTATTTTATTTATATATATTTTTATTTTACTTATATTAATAATCATATACTATTAGATTTTATTATTATTTATTTAGCATATTATTTCATTATCTTTTATTTTTCTATTTATATTTATTATTTTTAAGTTAACTATTTATATAAAATTAATAAATTATTAATTATTTATATAATTAATATAATTAATTAATTAAAATTTTATATAATTTTAGTATAACTATATAAATTATAAAGATTATAAGTTTATAATTGTCTTACTTCCATTATAAATTGATTATGATAATAATCATAATATTTTTTATCAAAAAATAATTTAATAAAAATATTAAATAAATATTATTTTTGTTTTTCATTTCTCCCGTAAAAAGATGAATCCATCTTTTTACGTTTCCTCTCCACCAGTCGTTCTTCTTTTTCTATTCATCCTTTCTCAAATCTATGTTTTGTTTTTTACCAAAAAAAAAAAAATCTACGTTCTGTATCAAGATAAGGACAAATGTATGCCTTGCCTTGAGGGAGGTGGCAAGCAAGAATAATTAAAAAATTAGATCCGTGGATGCTGGGTAAAGGGATAAAGAAACTTTCAGATTATTTTTAGGGGACTGGAGACATCGCCGTGACAAAACTTGGCTGGCTTCGATTCTTCTGGGCCGCGGCAGTTGCGGCTGTGGGCGCTGCCGTGTGACCCAGGAAAGCGAACTCGTCCGGGTAACATGCAAGCCATCATAGCGGAACAGGCGCAGTGCACATGGGAGAGCAGTTTAAGTGACCGTTAAAAAATAAGAAGAGTACAAACATTTTACTGCACAATTTAAAAATAATGTTGCTTCACGAGAATTTTGGGGGGCTAGGGTTGTATGTTTGTGTGGTCCATTATTTGCAGCTCTTTTCTATCTAAAATAGAACAAAAAAAAAAAAAAAAAAAAGGTTAAGCCGACACTAGTAGTACAATTATTAAAAATGAAACAAAATTTGTTGTCATGTGTTAGATGATTCCATTCTATGTCGCACCTACCCTTCAACGTGTATAAACCCTTTGGATCATATCACATATAGTATTTTTTTAATTTGTCACAATAGTTAGACCCTATAGCATTAGGTTACTTGTCCGAAAGTACATTTCAGAATGAAACTTAGTTTAGGGAGATACGCTTCGAGAGAGCTTGCTTTGTGTATACCGGATTCGTCGGAACGTTACCAGGCGATTCACATGCATGTCCCAATCAGGGCTCTCTCTCTGCCTCTTGCATGGGATCAAATTTGAGGAAGCTTGAAGTTAAATCCTTGACGATAGCAAAATGGTCCCAATGATTTGCCACCTAGATCAATGTTGAACTTCCAATGAACTTCATTGCCTTCTACTCATGTTTGGTCAACTCCAAGCTACTCCTCCGATTATTCTGAATTTGTTTGTCGATGCTATTGGGATCGCTTCTACTTTCTCCTTTTTTTTTACTATTAAATGAAAGTTGATTTTTGCTCTACAAGAAGGCGATATCAATGAACTACTATATATTTATTTTTTTACTAAGATAAAAACGACAAAGTTAAACATAAATCTACATTAGATCAGGTAGATTGATGGTTTTTTTATTTTTATCTTAGTTAAGAAATTAAAATGATCGATCAAAAATATAGGAAACAACAAGTGTGTCCCAATCAGAGCTTTCTCTCTGCCTCTTGCATGGGATCAAATTTGAGGAAGCTTGAAGTTAAATCCTTGACGATAGCAAAATGGTCCCAATGATTTGCCACCTAGATCAATGTTGAACTTCCAATGAACTTCATTGCATTCTACTCATGTTTGGTCAACTCCAAGCTGCTCCTTCGGTTATTCTGAATTTGTTTGCCGATGCTATTGGGATCGCTTCTACTTCCCTTTTTTTTTTTTTCTTTTTCTTTTTTTGGCTATTAAATGAAAGTTGATTTTTGCTCTACAAGAAGGTGATATCAATGAACTACTATATATTTATTTTTTTACTAAGATAAAAACGGCAAAGTTAAACATAAATCTACATTAGATCAGGTAGATTGATGGTTTTTTCATTTTTATCTTAGTTAAGAAATTAAAATGATCGATCAAAAATATAGAAAACAACAAGTGTGTCCCAATCAGAGCTTTCTCTCTGCCTCTTGCATGGGATCAAATTTGAGGAAGCTTGAAGTTAAATCCTTGACGATAGCAAAATGGTCCCAATGATTTGCCACCTAGATCAATGTTGAACTTCCAATGAACTTCATTGCATTCTACTCATGTTTGGTCAACTCCAAGCTGCTCCTTCGGTTATTCTTAATTTGTTTGCCGATGCTATTGGGATCGCTTCTACTTCCCTTTTTTTTTTTTTTTCTTTTTCTGGCTATTAAATGAAAGTTGATTTTTGCTCTACAAGAAGGCGATATCAATGAACTACTATATACTTATTTTTTTACTAAGATAAAAACAACAAAGCTAAACATAAATCGACATTAGATTAGGTAGATTGATGGTTTTTTCATTTTTATCTTAGTTAAGAAATTAAAATGATCGATCAAAAATATAAGAAGCAACAAGTGTGTTCCTTGATGAACCAAATGAAAGGCATACAAAAAGAAAGAATAAAGTATCTTGATCCCTCTCGAGATTTAAGATAATTACATAATCCCATCCAACGTTTCAAAAATATACACGTAACTTCTTGATCAAATATAAAAATTTAAAATTTAAAAAAAATATTAAAATAAAAAATAAAAAAATAATGATGAAAACAGTAAGATCATTAGTTTATTTAGTAAAAAAATATTAGTAGAGAATTATGTACTATGCATGCAGCAAAACTTTAGTAATGAAATGTATATTTTTAAAATATTGGATAGGAACCTATAATTACCTTAAATTTTGAGAGAGATCATTATAATTTACTCAAAAAAAAAAAAATTGTAGTCCACTGCATGACCAACATAATTTGCATTACTGGAAGCAACCCAGAGTCCAGAACAAGGCTGACTTAGCTAGTCGAGACCATGTTTGTAGGTTGGCCCTAGTGGTTCCGAAAAGGACAATAATGGCGTGTACGATGGGCTTCTTAGACATGTTTCATGTGCTGATTCGGTTTAGTTTTCCATCGATCCATGTGGTATGCTCCCACATAGCTACAGTGGCACACCGACCTCAAAAATATGCGCTGATCATGTCTTCCATGAAATATATTACATGGAACACAGGAAGGGAGATTCTGAGATGCCTCTAGTTAGAGTTTAAGCATTGAGCATAAATAAGTGTTAAGGCCCTCATTAGAGTAAAGCATTGAAGCCTAGTTAGATAAAAGTAGGCAATCTTAAATGCAAAAGGTAGTGGATTTGTCATAATGATTAGTGTAAGTCTTTAGGAATAGATCTATCGAAAAGAAACTTAGGGTGCTAACGATGAATTATTAGATATGTGTAGTTTTCTTTAAAAGAAATTTTATAAAACTAGCATTCAACCCCCACATTGTGGGAATTTAATTGATAATAATAATAATATTTTATATTAAAGATTGTTTTCATCAATTAATCCTATGATGAGATCAAAAGGGTTTCAGAGAGTTCTTCTTTCCAAAGATGACCTCCCAATCTAGTGAATACGAAATATCATTTCTAATACTCATGTATTATTTTACTATTATTATGTAGATTTATACTTTTATTTTTTATTTTTTTAAAAATAAAAAAATAAAACTTGACTGGTGGCATTACGGGAGATTATTCTATAATCTTATGTGTCAATATGAAATGTCACCTCTAATATTCGTGTATTGCTTTATTATTATTATATAGATTTATGCTTTTATTTTTTATTCTTATTTAAAAATATAAAAAATAAAAAAATAGAACTTGACACATGGAGTTGTAAAAGATTATCCTATAATCTTATATATCAACATAGAATACTATCCCTAATATCCGTATATCACTTTATTATTATTATATAGATTATTATATAAATTTATACTTTTATTTTTTATTTCTTATTTCAAAAAATATAAAAAATAAAAAAATAAAACTTGACATGTGGCGTTATGGGAGATTATCCTCTAATCTTACGTGTTAATATGGAATACCATCCCTAATATCTGTATATTACTTTACTATTATTATATAGATATAGAAGTATCAACACGGAATACTACCCCTAATATCCGTATTTTATTTTACTATTATTATATAGATAGATAAATTTTTTTATCATACTATTTATATTTTTATTTCTTATTTTTTATTTAAAAAATATAAAAAATAAAAAAATAAAATTTGATAGCGATGTTGTGGGAGATTATCCTATAATCTTACGTGTCAATATGGAATGCCATCTCTAATAATTGTGACTCCTAATAATTGTGTATTGTTTTACTATTATTATGTAAATTTATACTTTTATTTTTTATTTTTTTAAAAAATAAAAAAATAAAAAAAATAAAACTTGACATATGGTATTGCGGGAGATTATTCTATAATCTTATGTGTCAATATAAAATGTCACCTCTAATATTCGTGTATTGCTTTACTATTATTATATAGATTTATGCTTTTATTTTTTATTCTTATTTAAAAAAATATAAAAAATAAAAAAATAAAACTTGATATATGGTCCATGGAGTTGTGAGGGATTATCCTATAATCTTACATACCAACATAGAATGCTATCCCTAATATCCGCATATCACTTTACTATTATTATATAGATTATTATATAAATTTATACTTTTATTTCTTATTTCTTATTTCAAAAAATATAAAAAATAAAAAAATAAAACTTGACATGTGACATTGTGGGAGATTATCCTCTAATCTTATGTGTTAATACGGAATTGCATCCCTAATATCCGTATATTGCTTTACTATTATTATATAGATATAGATGTATCAACACGGAATACTACCCCTAATATCCGTGTTTTATTTTACTATTATTATATAGATAGATAAATTTTTTTAGCATACTATTTATACTTTTATTTCTTATTTTTTATTTAAAAAATATAAAAAATAAAAAAATAAAATTTGATAGCGATGTTATGGAAGATTATCCTATAATCTTACGTGTCAACATGGAATGCCATCTCTAAAACCCGTGTATTGCTGTACTATTATTATATAAATAGATAGATTTTTTTACCATACTATTTATACTTTTATTTTTTATTTAAAATATATATAAAAAAAATTGACATATGGCATTATGGGAGATTATTTTATAATCTTAGGTGTCAACACAGAATACCACCCCTAATATTTATATATTACTTTATTATTATTATATGGATATATATAGATTTTTTTATCATACTATTTATGTTTTTATTTTTTATTTCTTATTTTAAGACATAAAAAAATAAAAAAAATTGATACGTAACATTGTGGGAGATTATCCTATAATCTTAAATGTCGATACAGAATGCTACTCCTAATATCCGTGTATTATTTTACTATTATTATATAGATAGATAAATTTTTTTATCATACTATTTATGCTTTTATTTATTATTTAAAAAATATAAAAAAAATAAATAAAATTTGTCACGTGGTGTTACGAGAGATTGTCCTATAATCTTATGTGCCAACACGAAATGTCATCTCTAATATTCATATATTATTTTATTATTATTATATAGATATTTTTTTACTTTCAATAGCGGCTACCTAGAATTAGATTGATGGGATAATGCCACCAAACCATTGATTGCTTCAATTTAGTAATTATCATAATAAAAACCAAGGGCGAAGATCTTCATTTGCTCATTTGCATAGTCCGTATTGTGGTATTACTATCAGATCAAAGTCATTTTAGAAAAACAAATGCACGATCGCTTGCTGTACATCTAGTTATTGTTCCCTGTACAATCTTTGTACACGTCAAGGAAATAAGAGAAAATGGATGCACCATCATTATGATGACTTGGCATCATTATACATATCACTTGGATTATACGTTTAGCAGTGGTACCGCTCCCAATTTACTGCACCAATTGGGGTGGTTGGCAAAGCCACGAGATATCGGTACTTGATGAGGATTTAATTTAGAAATGGCAAAATTTAACCCAAAGTTGCCAGCCTACTTGAACCGACTCGAAAAAACATTAATTTGGATGGAGTTTTTTTGTCACCAAGTTGCTTCTAGGTGGATCCAAATTAAGTCGATTATAAATGGATGGGTCTGTGTAATTTAGCCCCCCAACCCGGTGGTTTATCTAGGATGATCCGATTTAAAACTAACAATTCTTAGGCGTAACATACTTGATGGCTTTCTAATTATTTTCATCCAGGTATCTTTTTTAACAAAAAAAAAAAGTTTACAAAAATGATGGATCGAGTGGGCCAAGACCTTTTAGAATATGTGACTGCATTTTATCTAGTTTTATCATTAGTTAGTTCATAATTATCATATATATATTAAATTTTATGTTTATTATATTTATAATTATATATTTAAAGATAAATCTTAATTTTGTTGTTTGTGACCTTTGAAAACCTCATTTTATTTTATTTCTTAGTAACGAGTAAAAATTTAGAAAGGTTGATGAGCTGATATAGATGAAGGAAAAGTATATATGGGGTATGGGTCGAACCTACTTCAACCTGTATGTAAACTAAACGCAATTTGACCCATTGACACACCTAGTTTGAATCATGCTTTCGCCAGATTTTGGTTGGTCTTCCATTTATTTTTGTTAATAAACAAAAAAAAAAAAGGTGACATGGCAGTAGATCAAGGGAAAAGTTTGCACCCCATAGTTGGGCTCTGGTGCCAAAGAGGCCTGGTTCTATTTGTCGAAGGCTCCATTGAGTCTCTTAGACAGGATCAGATCCAAATTTAGCTCATTTTTTATGTAGTTCTCATTAAATCTAAACATAATGCGAGTTCTACAAAATCTAAATAAGCAGGACAAAATATGTGATGTCTGGGAAACAGGCTATAAAAGTATTAACATTCTATGAAAATTTAAAGATATGATCCCAACCGTGTGGGCCATGAAAGAGAGCCGGATGAACTTGGTCACATACTTCCTAAACAACAACATCAGAGAAGAAAGAAGCAAGGTACTTTTTTGACCTCTCAAATGTCATCATTTTTCGCATGAAGTCCTAAGTTAAAAAGTTTACAATCAAATCCTTGAACTCACTTTGAGTGAACCAATGTGATCTTGCCATCTATCTTATCAGCAGAACCTGAAAATTTTTTATCATGCGAGTATCATGTAATTATTTAAAGTACTATAAGACTAAAATACCTTTATATCATTTAGCCAAGGAGGAAAAAGTGGTTTAGTCCTGCCAATCCCCGATTTAGACAAAATGATACTCTTCCGTCTGCCGCAATGCGTTCTTTCATGCTTTGCGGCTGCACCTTGGACCATCATCCACCTCCGCATGAACTTCTCCATGGTAGAATGTTTTGTTTGATTCGGTTGTTTTATTAATTTATTAGATTCTTTAAAATTTTTTATTAATATCAAGTGTCATTTTAGTCTCTTGAAGCACGACGTTCGAGGCCAATGGATGGCTGCTTTGTATTATCTCAAGGACTTATTTGATTCTTTTGAAAAATGATTATGGTAATGTTTGGTTAAATATGGAAGTGGCTTATTTTTAGCGGTGGCAATTGGATCGGATCAGATATAAATAGATCAGATCAGATATGAATCGAGTTAAAAATTTTAAATCCGAACCTGACTTGTTTATTAAATAGATTCCGAAACCCAACTTATTTAATAAATAGGCTATCCGACCCAACTTATTTATAATCAGTTTATAATTTCATTAAAAAAAATAAAATCCAACCCATTTATGATCGATTTAAAATAATAAAAACCTGCTCCCTGCCCTCACCGCATCTCTGCCCAACTGCCTCTCCACCCTCACCGCACTCTCAGCTGCCTCTTCACCAATCTGTGCCTTTGCCGCCTCCGGCTCTGTCTAACGAGAGCTTTCGGCTGTCTCTTTATCAATCCGCACTCTCGGTGCCTCCGGCTCTATCCAACCAGAGCTCTCGATCGCTTTTGGCTCCACCATTAATCGCCCTTGTCCTCGTCCATCCTGAACTCTGCCATGATCCCTTCTATCGAGCTCTCGGTCACCACCATGTGGGTGTAGTGGACCATGGTGGCACCGTCCATTAGGTCACAGCTATACGGTAGCGGGATCCACAGCTTCTGCCCTACCTCAATCTTGTTGGGGTTTGGGATCTTGTTTGCCATTGCGATATCCTCATAGGTGATGAATCCGTTGAAGATGTTGCAGGAGATGGTGTCAAGGCCATTGCTGGCCTTGATCTTGTAGAGAGGGTGGTTGCGGGCAGGTACATCGGTGCTATTGGAGCAAAAGCAGGAGAAGCAGATGTAAATAGTAGAGTTGGCATATATGGCAACGGAGGAGTGGATGGAGAGGGGAAGGCCATTGTCGTCAAGAAGGGCGCAGACCTGGAAGAAGAGACTTGACAGTGGTGTAAGTTGTGGTGTTGGGGGGCCTGTAGCTAAGGAGAGCCTGACATAAGGCCCTCATAGTGGCATTGCAAACGAATGGTGCCGCCTCTGTAGCCGGTGGGGAGGAGGAGAAAGATGAAAGGGAGGTGGTGGAGTGGAAGCACCGACCTCATCTTTCTCTCTCGCTACAGGATGGAAGTCAAGTTTGGAAGTCGGGTGAGAAAAGAAAGGAGGACTCTGGAGTCCAGACATCCACGATTCCATCGCCTCTAGGCTGTGGACCCTCGATCAGCGCCCCACTGCCTCTTTTACCTCCAGATCTCTGGTTTCTTCACCTTTGGTAAGGCCGTGTGGTCGAACTCCATTGCCTTGGCATTGTCTTCGGAATAGGGGCGGTGCAGAGAAAGAAAGGGAGGGAAAGAGAAAACCCTAGCTATGATGGAGAACTGGGGTATTGGTGAAATACAAAGGGTCGCGTGGCATGTTATCTACCATAGGTCCGTAGGATTTGATGCGGTCCAATTGCACCTCATGCAATACAAAGCAGAGGCAAGGTATTGGGATGGTTAGGACCATGGGATCGGAGGAATTGGAAAAAAAGCGTGCCGAACAGGAGGAGCTCATTAGCCTTACTCAATCTATTTTAGCGGCCGAGTTAACGATATACTAGCTAATTTGGTCCAACTCAGAAATTATATGGATTAAATGGATTAAGCATGTTAGACACCCAAAATCTAAATCTGATCCAAATAGTGAACAGGTTAAACAGATCAACATATTTATGATCCAAATCTATTTAGTCCATATCTGAGCTTGTTTATGACGGGTCGAACATAGATTGGATTGATAGGTCGGATCATATTTTGCCAACTCCACTTATTTTGAAGTTGCTTATGTTTAATCAGATATCCATTTTTCTAAAAAAACTATATAAAATACCTATTATGCACTTAATACAAGTAAAAATCTTACTTTATTCTATAAATGGGTCAGGCTGATCCATGACCCAACCTGACCCGGCCTGACCCACTAAGACCCAATCCAACATATTTTAAAGGACCTGTGGGGTCGAAAATGGATCAAGTCAGGTTCTAAAATTAAATGCATTTCATTTTTTGGATCGGATTTGGATTTACTAAATTTGGATCCGATCTGACTCGAACCTAGTGTACCATTGAAGTCGAATATGTTTGAGCCTCTAAATTATGATTTAAGATTTGTATAAGTAACGCCCTTAATATAAAGATAGGTTTAAAATTATTTTATATTCTAATTTATTTTGAAAATAATATTATTTATTGTCTATTTTGTATAATTCATAGTATTTGATTACGTGATAATTAATATGTAGTTGGCTACATTTAATCCGAATCTGATCTGAATTTAATTTTTTTCGAGTTGAGGCCGAATTATACATGGATCCCACTCAACCCGAATGACCCATTGAGTCGAAAATTTTGATTTTATTGTTTGTTCTCTTTAAATACTTAATTTTGTCCTATTTCTTAGTTACATACATAACAAATAAGTAAAACTTTAGATGAGTTGGTGAGTTGATATGAATTAATGAAAAATAGATATCGGGTATGGGCTGAGAGTTTTTGGCTCGAACGTGATTCGACCTACATGGAAACCAACAAAATTTGACTCATTGACATATCCTAGCTTGAACCTCGCCTTCACCCGATTTTAGTTAGGCTTCTATCTTTTTTTTTTTTTAATTATTATTATTATTATTATTATTATTATTATTATTATTATTATTATTATTATTATTTTACGCCGAAGAGGGACGACAAAGCCTCTCGCACCTTATTGCATTAAACTTTATTTTTTACAATAAATTCCGGTGAGACCCGTGGGATATTTGATCAGATCAAAAAGCGGGAAAATAGTGCTAACCAGAGGACAACCGTTAGGAGCCCAGAGGCCTCTGATATCAAAACTATCAGGTGCCGTTTGTCTTCTAACAAAGAAAGTAAAAACCTATCACCTCATTGCCTTATGCTCGTTCCTGCGCACCCATTTAATATTTATATTAATTTTTTTTTCTTTTCATTCTTGCAATTGAGAAATGATGAGTTGATCACGTCGAGGTGAAGACTTGTTGCTGCTTTCAATCCGGAGAATGCAAATGAGTAGACGGTGGAAATGGTTTGAAGATATTTTCTGAACACTTGGTTTTCTGCATTACAGTACGAGGAGTTGAGGAGCTTTAAGATTTGTTTTACAGTAGACCACACGGTGTGAGCGACAAATTCAAATAAGCATTTGTTTCTCTCTCTTCAGACGCACCAAGTGGTCACGGAGAGCACTGTGTCAAAGATCGTGCGGATGCTTGAGTCATTGATACATAATCTTCAGCTATCCCAAAACAAATCAACACTTTTAGGGCGCTTGGTCCTGTAATACCTTTCGTGTTTAGGATTTCTGCAGTTAAAAGCTTGTTAAAATATGATAACCAATTAAAAACTTGAACCCTCTCTGGGATGCAAAGCTTCCAAACAACCAGGCTTATCAGTGGTGTAACCCCACCACGCTTGAGAAATGTATAACATCTTTTAGTTGTGAATGTCCTTGAAGAGTGCCATCTCAAACCTCTTTTGTCATTTCCTGGAAGAGTCCTGAAGTTCCTGAGGTTGTCTGAGGGTACCGGACGGGTCCAAATCTTTTGATAGATATTTAGACATGTTGCGGCCAATTCTCTCATTGTCTGATCGTCGGGAACGAGCATCTACAAGAGAAGTCCACACTGATCGGAGATGCCTCCGACAGAGACCCTCCGACGGTCAAGTCAGAGAGGAGACTAGGCAACAGTAGAAAAAAATCAGTGGGGTCAGCGAGAAAGAGCCAGAGAGGTATATAGAGAGAGAGAGCTCAGGAGTTTCGAAAGAACACGCTCAACACTGTTGTCTTCTCCGTTTTATAATAGGGCGCGGCATGATCCTGTCATTAATGGTGCAGACAATTGGAGAGTTGTCAAATCTCCAGAGGCTGTCAGAATCGCCGTTGGACTGTCAAATTGCCATGGGGCTGTCAAATCACTAGGGTTGATCCATGTCCAGGGTGGGACGATGTCCCCAGGACGGCCACGCCGCACGTCCTTGTTAGGACAGCAGCCCATAACAGTCGTACGGCGTTTGGGGGAGCCGACCGACCATACGTCGGTACTTGGTTGCGGGACGTCGGGTGAAGATCCAGGGACACCGTCGGTCGGTCTGACGCATTGTGGGGATCGAACATCGGCCACCACCCCCGTCTGACAGTGGGTCGGTAGAGTCGGACTCTGTCGTTCGGCTAGTCAGGAACAGAATGGGTCCGCCCGAGCGACATACCTTCGGTCGGACAGTGTCGACAGTCGTCGGTTGGTGCGGTCGGTAGAGTCGGACGTCGGTCGGGCAGGCTCGAGGATGAGTCGGCGTGAAAAAGATCGGTCGGTATATCCCAACAAGACACAGCCCATTTGTCGCTAGAAAGAGATATGGGAAGGTGAGAGATAGTTGCTGGTCTTGATACCATCTCTCAAACCAAGATGAGGTTAGATTACCATCATGAACATGTGGAACAGAGAATATTTGGAAGGGGTCAATAAGATGAGTAATGATGTTCTTTCCAGAATGGGGAGGCTCTCGTTGCTTGTCTTTTAGGCATTTCACTGGGGAGGTTATTGGTGTAATATACTTTATAAGGATCAAATCCTTCCAAGGCCTAGCCTCGCCATTGAAGAGTATGAACCACTAACAAAGGAGAAGCGCTTTGTTTGTGATTTGTAAGTTTTTGTCAATTTTAGTCCTCCCAGATTTTTGGGGCGACATACTGAGACTAGAGATCACTTTGTAAGGTTCTTTGCAGCCTTTGCCTGTGCTATTGCTATCCCACAAAGATTCTCTACAGTACTTGTCATCCGGTAGATTAGAATGGAGCTGATTACTCATTTAATTGGAGTCAGACGTCCACCTATTGATAGGATTTTTTCTTCCTCCAACCCGATAGCCTCTTCTGAACTTTTTTCAAGCAAGAAGTTACAGTTGGTAGAGCTACCTTTCTATGGTAGAGAGGAAGATCGAGATAACGAATTAGGAATTCTTCAGTTTGGCAACCTATCAACATCGATGATTTTTGGAGTTCAGCCTGGCTTAAACATAGTTCTACCACTTTGGTCTTTACTGTAATTGATCTTTAGACTGGTGAGCAGCTCGAAGCAGTATAAAATGATCTTGAGATGCTGCTTTGAATAATTACAAAAAATTATAGTGCCATCTGTGTATTGAAGGCATCTGTGTTTATCTGTAACCTCTGATCGACCAATGCCAGCAAACAGGTTGTCCTGAGAGGCAACATTGAGAGCACTGTCCAGCAAATCAACCACCAGCACAAATATAAGTGGGGATATTAGATTTCCTTGCTTCACTCCCCTTCTATTTTCAAACCATTTCCCCATCCGGCCGTTGACAATGATTACTAATTTAGAATTAACCAGAATGGATCCTATCCAGACCGGACCAAAGCTTGTTTTTGCAGTAGATCAATGGAAAACTTCGCAGCTCTGGTGCCAAAGAGGTCTAGTTCTATATGCCGAAGCCTTCTTTATCTGACACAAATGTAGCTCATTTTGTATTTAGTCTCATCGAATCTGAAAATAGCACGAGCTTTAGAATATCTGAGAAGCACAATAAACCATGTGATGTCTGCAAAATAAGTTATGGAAGTACTAACATTTCATGGAAAGAGTAATTCTTTGTATACTATATAAAAAAATGCAACGTTCCATAGTTTGATTGGACAATGTAGCCATTGCTTTCCAACACATATTTAATATCCATAGTTTTATATTTTAGTTTGAAATTTTGAATGATAAAAAAATCCTTCATTTTCTAAAAAACTAGGATATTCTATGGTCATATTATGCCATCCTGCGGTTAAATTATGACTTCTTCTTCATAATTTAACCACTCATAAAATAGGAAGAAATATTTTTATCATTTAAAAATTTTATAAACTTTTAATGACGACAATGCCTTTCTTTCTTTATGACTTTTGAAAAAAATTATGACTTTCAGTATGCAGTAAGTCATAATTTAACCGCAGGATATTATAATATGACCACAAGATATTATTATTTTTTTAGAATAGGAGAGACATTTTTATCATTCAAAATTTTAAATAAAAAAATAAAACTGTAGATATTAAATGTACTATTAAATGCATGTTGGAAAGCGATGGCTACATACTCCAATATGATTGAATAGTATGCTCCATGTTATTTTTATTGCATCGGATGCGATGCATAATGACTCTCTCTCTCTCTATGAAAATTTAAAGACGTGGTCTCAATCTCGTGGGCCATGAAAGAGGATCAGATAAATTTAACCATATATTTTTTAAACAACAACATCAGGGAAGAAAAAAGTAAGATACTTTTTCGACCTCTCAAATATTTTTATTTTTCACAAGTGAACTTGGGTTATCAAGTTCACAATCAAATTCTTGAATTCAATTTGAGTGAACCAATGGGATGCTGCCGTCCATCTTATCAACCGAAACTGAAAAGATATTGTCATGCGAGCATCATGTAATTATTTAAAAGTACTATAAGGCTAAGATACGTATATATCATTTTGCCAAGGAGGAAAAAGTGGGGAAGTCCTGCCAATCCTCGATTTAGACAGAATGATACTTTGTCCGGCACAATGCATTCTTTCATGCTTTGCGGCTGCACCTTGGACCATCATCCACCTCCTCAAACCAATGTTTGTTTGATCCGGTTGTTTTATTAATTTATTAGATTCTTTAAATTTTTTATTAATATCAAGGGTCATTTTAGTCTCTTAAAGCACGGCATCCAGGGGCCAATGGATGACTGTTTTGTATTACATCCTTATTTGATTCGCAAACAAAAAAAATTATTATAATATTATTTTTGAAAAATTGATCTATCAGAATATGATATCTGAAAAATAATTAGAATATATTTAATTAACTATAGAAAGTGACTTATTCTGAAGTTATTTATATTTGATTGAGCATTTATTTTTCTAAAAAAATTATGTAAATATGTATTATATATTTAATATCAAGAAAAATTTTATCTTATTTTACATATTATCATTATTTGTAAATTAAAAATTATGATGGATAGGATTTGAGATGTTATGATGGAAAGACTATTCATCTCAATCATAAATTTTTTGATGACTTAAAAAAAATATTTTTGACAAAAAAAGAGCCTCTGATTCCTATACCAGGGAAAAGTCAAAAATCATGTCTCTTATACAATTTTTCTTTCCTATGAAATATATAAATTATAGTTCTAAAAAAACAACTTTTCCATCTTCCTCTTTTGAAAATTCCAATCAGAAAAGAGTTTTTTTTTTTTAAATTTTAGTGTCCATACTTTCTCCCCTTCGTTTTTTTTTCACCAACCAAATATGTCTCGGATAGTTTAGAGTATCTTTTTTTATTTTAAGAGTTATATTTTTTTTTTTCTTTTAAACCTGATTAGGTTCAGGTTCTCTCTGCTTTGCCTTTGTACCGAAGACTATTACCCAAAAAAAATAATAATAAAGGAATGCACGCGCATGAGATGCTCAAGCATCTCCACTTTTCCCAGACCCCACAATATTTCGCACTTTTTCCAGCTATATCGCCGCAGTATCTACCATCTTGTACCAACCCAAACACCTAGAATCCATTTTCAGTGAGAACACATCTTGAAAATATCTATAATACTTTCCTAAAAGAACTCATGTTGTAATCCACCAACGTGTTCATTTTCTACTTTCCAGCTCGCATTCCGCTGCTTAATTTTTCCAGGCCACATACATTGTCTGCTCTAGTAGATAGTAATAGGTGGCACAGTGCACGAGTTTAATAAGTAGCTATGTGCATAAGTAGATTTAGAGGTAAACTCAGAACTAAATTAGTTTAAATTGATTTTCTAAAATTGAAACTGAAATGGAATAGGCCATCTATCAAAATCGCTTGAATTTAATCCGAGAAATTTAATTCATTCCGATTCGATTTATCAAGTTGATATTCAATAGATTAAGCTAAACAAGCTAGACTAAGTCCGAACATAAAAATTCTATGTTATATATAAAAGATAATATAAGAAAAATTAAAAATTAAAATATATTTATACACATATATATCAGTCACATCGGATTGGTTTGAACACACACACATATATATATATATATATATATATATATATATATATATATATATATATATATATATATATATATAAAGCATATTAAGTGAGAGGAGTGGCTTAATGTGAGAAGTGAGAGGACATAATAATAATCTTTGGATCCATTTCAATAGTTCAAATGAGCACCGCATGCGCATTAAAAAAATTAAAAAAAAATGAATAGATAAACCCTAGAGGACAGTTTGGTACTTGATATACTTCCTATATATATATATATATATATATATATATATATATATATATATATATATATATATATATATATATATATATATATAGCTGATAAATAGAATAAGGTGTCCAAATTAAGATGCATCCTCTTTTATTAATTTACCAAAAAAGAAATGCACGCTTTACTTAAGCTTTATACGTTGGATAATGACTACAAAAATACAATCAAGTGAAAACATATGTATTGTTGCGGCCAATCGCCTCATCGTCCGATCGCTGGGGAACGGGCACCTGCAAAAATGAAAAGTCCATACTGACCGGAGGCGGCTCCGGCGGAGACCCTCCGACGGTCAAGTCAGAGAGGTGACTGGGCAACAGTGAAATAAAGACAGAGAGCTCAATCGAGGGAGAGAGGGAGAGAGGTGCGAGCCTATGTTTTTGGAGTCGAGAAGTGGGGGGAGCGGATCCCTTGCACTGTTGCCTTCCCCGATTTATATAGTGGAGCACGGTATGGCGCCGTCATTAATGGCGCAGACAAGTGAGGAATTGTCAACTCACTGTAGACTGTCAGAGTCGCCGTGAAAGTGTCATGTCGCCGTGGGGCTGTCAAATCGCTAGGGTTGACAATGCCCTCGGTGGAACAATGTCCCTAGATGGTCGTGCCGCATGCAGCTGTCAGGACTGACAAGCTCTGGCGGCTGTACGGCGATCGGAGGAGTCGATCGACCCTAGGTCGGTGGCCAGCTGAGTGGCGTCGGGGCCCTCCGTTGGTCGGCGAGTCTTACGTGAGTCGACCATCAGACCTCCGGGTTCAGTTGGTCGGGAAAGGTACGCCCGACATATCACCAGTCGGTGATGGGCCACTAATTGGCCGGTGATGACGTCCGTCAGTCGGTTGGTCGGTCCCTCCGGCCGTCAGTCGGTCGGTCGGAAGGTCCCTCCGGCCGTCAGTCGGTCGGCCGGAAGGTCGGTCAGGCAGTCAGTCGGTCGGTCGGTCCCTCCGACCGTCCGTCGGTCGGTCGGTCCCTCCGGCCATTGGTCGGTCGGTGGGTATTCCCCAACAGTTGCCCCCGTCCACTCCTGAGTCGGATGGTGAGTTGGCCGATGCTTTTATTTGGGCAGCAACCCTGGGCGATCAGGAGTGGATTCGTCGTATGCCAGATTCCGACCATACCGCGGGTTGATCCGATGTCAGGCGTCTCATGAATGCCAAGCGATTCGCTGGCGTCAGACGTCTAGCCGGTGTCAGATGTCACATCGGCGTCAGATGTCAGACGTCGCATCTTGTCGTCGTCAGACGTCACGTCGGTGTCAGCAGGTCGGGTGCCGGACGATGCGGTGTCAGATTACCAGATATCCGGTGCCGATTTTGGGAGTGCGGGGCACCGTCAGGCATCCCGTCGGGAACGCGAATCGGCGCGGGCGCATTAATGCAGAACTGCGGCCCCGTTTGCCGCGTGTCGAAGGTGGTTGGCCGGCGCCCCCCGCATTTAATATGGGCAGTGCGGCCGTCCTGGGATGGGGCGCACCGAATCCTCAGGCCACCCGGAAGCCGCCACGTGTCGTACATCCGTGAGGCTTCGGTCGGCGCGGAGACATCTCGGCCGTCGGACGGCCCTATATATATAGGACCACCCGGACCCAAGACCTCACTATCGCCATTTTGCTGCCGAAACTCTGTCCGGGCGATTTCTCAGTCGTCGCGGGCAGAGCTTTTCTGCTTCCAGAAGGGTTTCTTCCGGTTCGTGGTCTTCCTTTCCTCCTCTTCTTCTTCTTCTTCGCCTCTTCTTCTCGTTCGGTTCCGGTGTAATGGCCGAAAATCTGACTCGGGGAGCTCGGTCGGGAAATCCGACTGACGACTCCCGGTCGACTCCGGAAGTTGAGGTTTCCTCGCTTTCGGGGTCGAATGTTGATCGGCTTCGGGAGCAGTATTGCATCCCGGAGCAGTTTCAACTCTCCGCCCCAGGGGCCGGCGGTCGGGTTAACAGCCCTCCGCCCGACCATCTGGCGTTGTATGTCGAAGACCTTCGTGCGGGTCTTCGGCTCCCGATTCCGGAGTTCGTCCGGAATTTGTTGAACTATTACGGACTCTGTCCGGCGCAACTAGCGCCGAACTCCGTCCGTCTCATAATTAGTTTTGCGCTGTTGTGTCAGCTCTTGCCGACCAACCCTCGTATTTCGCTCTTCCGGGCCTTCTTTGTGCTCCGACCCCACCCTAAAGCCCGAGGGTGGTGGCTCTTCAACCCCCGGAAGGGCCTTTCCTTCATCACTGATCTTCCATCGTCTATCCATGGGTGGAAGAACCAGTTTTTCTTTGTTTCTTCTCCATCTTCTTGGGGCTTTCCTTCCCACTAGGGCATGCCCCGAACCGAAGCCAATGACAACAGCCGGGTGGAGGCGGACGATCGGGAGGACTTCCACCGACTAAAAGATATGTCGGTCCCGAAGCAGAGGGAGCTTGTTACCGAACAAGCTCTCTAAGACGCCGGCTTGAGCTTGGTCCCCCGACTAGGTATCGCCCGATCCTCCGGTCCTCTTTTTCATTCGGCCCTTGGTCCGGTTCTTTGATTAACACCTTTGTCGGTATCGTAGGGACACCTCCGAGAATGCGGCCGACAGACGTCGAGATTCGGCAATTCGCGACAAGGAAGAGGCCAGCATCGGGGGCCGGACCTTCGCGCCCTCCGAAGAGGCCTGCTCCAGCGGCGCCGATCGTCGAAGCATCGGTGACCGACCAATCGGAGCCCGTCGTAGCGCTCGCGGCTCCGGCAGCGTGTGCGGAGGAGAGGCCGGTGGAAGAAGCGGCCGAAGGAACGTCGGCTGTCTCACCGGCAGCAGTGGAGCTGAATGACGTTCGGGAAACCGAACATCATCCGGCGGCGTCTGTGGCCGCAACGGGGGTGCTGGTTCTACTTCGAGCATCCCCTCGCTGCCGGTTCCGTCGGTCGGGGCGGCCGATCGAGGGAAAGCCCCGATGGACCCCGCGGATGAAACAAGGTCGGGGAGCCGCTCTGTGCCGCCCAGCGCACAGTTCCCCGAAGGGGCGTCGGCATTGGCCGACCACAACCTGGCGAGGAGGTTGTGCCAGGGGATCCTCCTCCCGGCCGACGTGGAGTCGTTGAGGTCTCGGCAAGTGATCGAGATGCTATCCAAGTTCTACCCGACCATGGTCGAGGTAAGCTTTGTTTCGCCTTCTTTCTCCTTAGAATTTTTCTCACCATGTGTTCCTGACAAAGCGCTTGCATCGGCAGCTGATCTACACGATGTCGGAGCTCGAAGCCGGATACCGAAGGTTCGGAAACGTCCGAGCGGCCTGGAAGGAGAGGTCGGCGACGGCCGAAGCCGAGAAGGCAATGCTGGTCGACCACTTAAAGCAGTCGGCCGATCGAGAGGCTAAATTGGTAGACGAAGTCTCCCGGCTCGGGTCCGAGCTAAGGTCGGCCAAGAAGGAGGCCAGACATAAGGGCCGGGCCGTGCGTCGTCTGCGGAACGAGCGGGATGGCGTTGCCACCGAACTCCAAGGCGAGCGCGAACAGCTTCGGGTCAGCTTGGAGAAGCTTGCCAAAGCTGAGGAGGACTTGTCGGTCACCCAGGCCGACGCCGACATAGCGATGGCAGAGGCAGAGTCGGCGAAGGACGCGCTCGGCCGGGCGGAGGAGGAAGCAAGGTCGGCGAAGGAGTCGGCCAGTCGGGCGGTGGAGGACTTCCGGGCCTCCGACCAGTATCGGGAGGAGATGCTCGAGTCGGGCTTCGCCTCGTACCGGGTGGGGTACGAGGACGATCGGGATGCGGTCCGGGCCTTGTACCCAGAGCTGGACCTCAGCAGCATCGTCCCACCGGGGGCTGAGGAGGAAGCCACCGAAGAGATGGCCGACCAGCCATCGGGAGGCATCGTCGTGGTGGAGGAAGCCGTCCCGGAGTAGGTGGCGCCGACTGCCAGTCCCCCACCGACCGAAGGTCCAGCTTCAGCCGTCGACCCAGCGTCGATCGTGGCCGACACACCGGTCATCCCCGATCTTCCATCGGTCGAGGAGATCGACTCAGAAGGATGATCGGGCCTTGCCGACTTTCTTTTGTCTTTTCTATTTTTGGAACACTTGTAATCGGGCTTTGACCCGACTTTGTAAATCTTACCTTTAACTTTGAATGAAAACTTCTTTCACTTTTTCTTTCATCTCTTTCTTTCACGTGTATTGCTGAATGTCTTCGTGAGTCGCTAACTTATATAAGTCTCTAACCCATATAGGTCGGTTAGGACGTTCGGCAACTCGTGCCGCCACGAAGGTAGAGTAGGTCCCGACTTTGGATCGGCCTTTGATAGTCAAGGTCGTCAGTCGGGCGCGTCTGTTGAGTCGGGAGCCGACCGAATGGTGGCAAAGGTTCAGTAGTCGGGTCTCCACTGACGCGTTCAGTCGAATGTCGTCCGGCGCATTCAGTCGGGGAAACGACGACAAGTCGGATCTCGATGCCCTTGCGTCGGGTATTCATGCTGCGCCTTTTGATATACGGTGGTAAGCCGAATATCGTCCGACCGGCCGTGGCTCGGTCGGTAAGTCGTGGATGCGACTAAGGTCGCGTTGTGCGATAGATGGTGGTAAGCCGAATATCCTTCGACTGGCCGTAGCCTGGTCGGGAGTCGCGACGTCGGTCGCGTAGGCATTTTGCCTCTCTTTGGTCGGAGCCCGATCGGCTTGTTAGCCGATGGTTTGGCTCGAAAGTTCGACTGTAGAAGGAGTGTCAACTCCCATCCATCTGGATGCATCGGTCCTTGTAAGGGTCCGATTCATCGTCGGCCGTCGAAGGAGTGCCAACTCCCGTTCATATGGGTGCACCGATCCTTGTAAGGGTGCGATGTACCGTCGACCGTCGAAGGAGTGTCAACTCCCATTCATATGGGTGTACCGATCCTTGTAAGGGTCCGATGCATTACCGACGATAAGGCCGTCGGTTTCAGGCGGATACCAAGTCCAAGTCGGTATGTTGGGGCTTGGGCTTGGTGAGCTCCGTTCGTTAGTCGAAGAGTTAAAACTCCGAGATTTCAAACCAAGTTCGTATTCCGACCGAACAATTACAAAGTTCATTGGTAATACAACTTCAAGTTGTCGGCGTTCCAAGTTCGGGGAATGGGTTTCCCTTCAAGGGTCTCCAGTCGGTAGGCACTCGGACCATAAGTGTCTGCTACCTTGTAGGGCCCTTCCCAATTTGGAGCCAACTTCCCTTGATCCAGGGGCTTCGAGACCTCAGCCTTCCTCAGGACTAAGTCACCAGGCCTGAAAAGCTTTGGTCTGACCTTGGCATTGTAATACCGAGCGACCTTCTGTCGGTACGAAGCCATGCAAATTTGAGCCTCGTCTCGTAGCTCGGGGAGGAGATCTAGGTCGGCCCTCCGACACTCGGAGTTGTCCGGCTCTTGATACCGCTCGACTCTTGAAGATGGCAATCCAATCTCGAGCGGGATCATTGCTTCCGTCCCGTAGGCCAAGTTGAAAGGCGACTCCCCGGTCGGAACGCGGGAGGTCGTTCGGTAAGCCCACAGAACGGAGCCTAGCTCGTCGACCCAGAGGCCTTTGGCTTCGTTTAATCGAGTCTTGAGTCCGTGGAGCAAGGTCCGATTGGTCACCTCGACTTCACCGTTGGACTGGGGGTGCCCGACTGAAGTTAGTCGGTGCGTGATCTGGAACCTGGCGCAGAAGTCCTTGAAGTCTTGGTTGTCGAATTGCCGTCCATTGTCGGTGATGATCGTATGCGGCAACCCGAACCTGAAGATGATGGACTTTTGGATGAAGTCCTCCATCTTCCGCTCGGTGATCTGTGCCAGGGGCTCGGCCTCCACCCATTTGGTGAAGTAGTCGATGGCGACAACTATGAACCTTCTTTGACCCGACGCTGGAGGAAAAGGGTCGAGAATATCGACCCCCCACTAAGCGAAGGGCCATGGAGCAACAATGGGAGCAATTTGACTGGCCGGTTGGTGTTGAATGTTGGCATACTTTTGACAAAGTTCGCACCTTCGGACCAACTCGGCCACGTCCTTCCTCATGGTAGGCCAGTAGTAGTCCTGTCGCAGGACTTTGTAGGCCAGGGACTTGCCCCCCAAGTGATTTCCGCAAATTCCTTCGTGAACCTCTCGGAGAGCGTAGTCGGCGTCGGTCGGTCCCAAGCACCTAAGCAAGGGAAGGGAGAATGACCTCTTGTAGAGTCGGCCGTCCATGATTACATATTGTGAGGCCGACCATTGGAGTCGCTTGGCCTCCGCGGGATCCTCGGGGCCGATCCCGTCGGTCAGATACCGAACGATCGGGTCCATCCAGCTTGGTTCGACCGTCAGCTGCTGTACTTCTTCGACCCGATCGACGCTCGACTGCTCGAGGGTCTCCACGAACGTCCGACCCAAAGAATCGGAGGCCAAAGTCGCTAGTCTGGAGAGTGCGTCGGCACGGGCATTCTCCGATCTAGGGATGTAGGAAATTTCAAAATACTTGAGGCGTGCCACGAGGACCTTTACTTTCTGAAGGTATTTGACCATGGTCGGATCTCGCGCCTCGAATTCGCCCTTGACCTGCCCCACGATCAGCTGAGAGTCGGAGAATTCCCAGAGGCTGTCGACGCCCAGTTCCCTCGCCATCCTCAAGCCAGCGAGGAGTGCCTCGTACTCGGCTTGGTTGTTGGAGGCCTTGAAGTCGAATCGGAGGGCGTACTCGGTGACCACCCCATCCGAATTCGTGAGCAGGAGCCCAGCCCCGCTCCCCTGAGCATTTGAAGCTCCATCGATGTGCAGTACCCAGGTGGAGACCGGGTCTGGCTCGGAGACCGCATCTCGTCCCGGGTCTTCAGCTCCCGACCCTTGGTCGGTTGTCGGGCACTCGGCGATGAAGTCGGCCAAGACCTGAGCCTTCAAGGCAGGCCGCGGTCGGTACTGAATGTCGAACTCGCTGAGCTTCATCGCCCACTTTGCCAGTCGTCCAGATGTGTCCGGTCGGTGCAATATCGCCCTCAGGGGCTGGTCGGTGAGCACCACTATGGCATGAGCCTGGAAGTATGGACGGAGTCGTTGTGCGGAGACGGTCAGGGTGAAGATCATCTTTTCCATCTCCGAATATCTGGCTTCGGTGCCGTGAAGCACCTTGCTGATGTAGTAGATAGGCTGATGGGTTCGGTTCTCATTTTCTCGGACAAGGACCGAACTGATCGCCTCAAAGATGTGGCCAAATAGAGATACAAAGTTTCCCCGACCTGCGACTTTACGAGCAGCGGTGGGGAAGTCAAGTACTTCTTCAGGTCTTCGAAGGCCCGTTGGCATTCATCCGACCAAGAAAAACCATTTGCGTGGTGCAAAGTTTTGAAAAACGAGAGGCACCTTTCAGCTGATCGGGAAATGAATCGGCTGAGAGCGATGATTTTTCCATTCAGCTGTTAGACCTCCTTCTTGGTGTTCGGATGACGCATGTCGAGGATTGCCGTTATTTTCTCAGGGTTGGCCTCAATCCCTCTCTGAGAAACGAAGAATCCGAGGAACTTCCCTGAGGTCACCCCGAAAGCGCATTTGGTCGGGTTGAGCTTCATTCGGTGTCGTCGTAGAGTGCGGAAGGTCTCCTCGAGATCTCGAACATGATCCGGGACCTGCGCACTCTTCACCAGCATGTCGTCCACGTACACCTCCATGTTGCACCCGATCTGGGCTTTAAAGACCTTATTGACAAGTCGCTGGTAGGTGGCGCCGGCATTCTTCAGTCCGAAGGGCATCACCCGGTAACAGTAGAGGCCCTTGGGAGTCACGAAGGCGGTATGCTCCTCGTCCTCAGGCACCATCCGGATCTGGTTGTATCCGACGAAGGCGTCCATGAAGCTGAGCAGTCGAAATCCGGACGTCGCGTCCACCAGCTGGTCGATCTTGGGAAGTGGGAAGCTGTCTTTCGGGCAGACTCGGTTGAGGTCGGTATAGTCGATGCAGATCCTCCACTTCCCGTTGGCTTTTTTGACCATGACAACATTGGCGAGCCAATCGGGATACATGGATTCTCGGATGAAGCTCGCTTCGAGTAGCTTGTCCACTTCTTCGTCGATGGCCCTCTGCCTCTCTGGAGCGAAAGACCTTTTCTTCTGCCTCACTGGCCTCATCGTCGGGGTGACCTCAGGGAAGTTCCTCGGATTCTTCGTTTCTCAGAGAGGGATCAGGCACCATCCGGATCTGGTTGTATCCGACGAAGGCGTCCATGAAGCTGAGCAGTCGAAATCCGGACGTCGCGTCCACCAGCTGGTCGATCTTGGGAAGTGGGAAGCTGTCTTTCGGGCAGACTCGGTTGAGGTCGGTATAGTCGATGCAGATCCTCCACTTCCCGTTGGCTTTTTTGACCATGACAACATTGGCGAGCCAATCGGGATACATGGATTCTCGGATGAAGCTCGCTTCGAGTAGCTTGTCCACTTCTTCGTCGATGGCCCTCTGCCTCTCTTGAGCGAAAGACCTTTTCTTCTGCCTCACTGGCCTCATCGTCGGGTCGATGTTGAGTCGGTGGGTTATTATTTCTGGGGGGATGCCCGACATATCTGCTGCCGACCAAGCAAATATGTCGGCATTGGCCTTCAGCAGCTCCGTCAGTCGTCGTCGTTCGGGGTCGGGCAGTTGAGACCCGACCCAAACTCTCTGATCCGGATTTTTCGCTATCGGGATCGCCACGAGCTGCTCGACCGGCGAACCTCGCTCTTCCTCCTCCCGTTGGTCCAGCTTGTCGATTGTCAGGGAGCCCCTCGACTCGTCATTTTGAGCGGAGATCTGGAAGCATCGTCGTGCGAGCTGTTGATCCCCGCGCATCTCTCCGACCCCATTTTTGGTCGGGAACCGAACGAGGAGATGGTACGTCGAGACGATCGCTTTGAGGATGTTCAGTCCGGGTCGTCCAAGGATGGCGTTGTAGGCCGAAGGAACTTGGACGACCGTGAAAGTTAAGTGGACCGTGCTTTGCCGTGGTTCGGTGCCGGCCGTCACGGGCAGGGTAATTTCTCCCTCTGTCGTGACGGCTTCTCCGGCAAAGCCGATCAAGGGCATGGAGACCCTCTTAAGTCGGTCGGTTGACAGTCGCATCCGGGAGAAGGTCGAGTAAAACAAAACATTTGTCGAACTTCCATTATCAACAAAAATTCTTTTTACATCATAATTCGCTATTGTTGCCGAAACAACGACAGCATCGTCATGGGGAGTTTGGATGCCCCGAACGTCTTCCTCCATAAAAGTGATTACGTCATCCGGGCGCGGCTTTTTCATCGGCTCCCCCCCCGCGGATGTCCCCGGGCCCAGCCGCTTGGAGATCATGTTGATGACTCCGGCCGTCGGCTGATTAGTCGCCGCTTCCTCAGTCGGCTTGGGTCGTCGATCGGCAACTGGTTGAGTCGGCGGGCCCTTCCGAAATTTATCGAGATACCCCCGGCGAATGAGGGCTTCAATCTCATCCTTGAGCTGGATGCACTGCTCGGTGTTGTGGCCGTGGCCTCGGTGAAATCGACAGTACTTCCGACGGTCGAGGCCCTTTGCCTTCAGAGGCGGAGGCCGTCGCAGGTATTCCTCCCCCTCGATCTCCATTAGAATCTGCGCACGAGGAGCGGAGAGAGGAGTGTAGGAGTCATACCTGGGGCGTGCCGGCCTTGGAGTCTGTTGCCGGGGTGATTTTTGGATTCGTCGGGGTGGCGAGACCCAACTATCTATCGGGGGCCTGCTGGGTTCGGCGGGTTCCCGACCCTTCCTCCGCTTCTCCTTCGGGCCTCTGGGCTCGGCCAAGCGTCGGTCGGAAGCCCCTTCGTCCGTGCGCATGTACTTGTATGTGCGCTCCAATAGCTCGACGTACGTTCGGGGGAGGGTCTTGTCCAGAGAATAGGTGAATCGGGACGCCCTCAGCCCCCGTTTCATGGCTGAGATAGCCATGTCTTCGTTGAGGTCTCGGACCTCAAGCGTGGCCGTGTTGAATCGCGCCACGAAGTGTCGGAGCGTCTCATTTTCCCCCTGTTTGAGGGAGAAAAGGCTGTCCGACATTCGCGGTGGCTTCCGGCTGGTGCTGAAGTGGGCCACGAACGAGTGCTCGAGCTGTCCGAAAGAGTGGATACTTCCCGATCGGAGATCGGAGTACCAGGCTCTGGCAGCCTTGCAGAGTGTGGTGGGGAAGCCGATGCAAAAAAAAGTGTCGATTGCCCCTTGGATCGTCATGAGAGCTTTGTAGCTCTCAAGGTGGTCGATCGGATCGGTGGAGCCGTCGTATGGCTCCACGTGCAGCATCTTGAACCGACTGAGAATCGGTTCGTCGAGAACTAGTCGGGAGAGAGGTTGGGCAGTCTGGAAGTCGACGTCATTCGAAGACTTCTGGCCGTCCACCTGCAACTGCGCGAGCTGGCGGTCGATCTCCTCGAATCGGCGCTCGTAGTCGTCCGCCCGTCGGTGCTGGGAGACCCCAGGAGTGGAGTCTCCAGAAGATTCCGAAGGGGAGGCGGACGGCGTTCGCGGCCGCTTCTCCTTCCTCGCCCGTTCCAGCAGAGAAGGAGAGGGCTGGTGGGACCGTCGGTCATCGCGCCATGGCTGTCCCTCCTCCTCTCCATGGGATCGCTGTTGAGGGCGCCCGCGCGGAGGCGACGGGGACCGGCGTGGTCGTCGGCGGCTACTCCTGGAAGGCATCGGACGGGCCGCCGGCTGTTGCTGGAGGCTCTTGACTGCGTCCGTCAGCACGGTCATCTGCCGTACGATGGCCGCGATCTGCGCCTCCGTGGTCACTGCGGGGCGTGGAGAGCTAGGCTCCGCCGCCGACGGTGGCGGGGAGGCCTCTTCCCGGCGGGAAGAGCACCTCGCCGACCCGGTGATCCTCAATCGTTGGGCTCTTGTCTTCGTCATCGTCCCCCCTACCTGGCGCGCCAATCTGTTGCGGCCAATCGCCTCGTCGTCCGATCGCCGGGGAACAGGCACCTGCAAAAATGAGAAGTCCACACTGACCGGAGGTGGCTCCGGCGGGGACCCTCCGACGGTCAAGTCAGAGAGGTGACTGGGCAACAGTGAAATGAAGACAGAGAGCTCAATCGAGGGAGAGAGGGAGAGAGGTGCGAGCCTGTGTTTTTGGAGTCGAGAAGTGGGGGGAGCGGATCCCTTGCACTGTTGCCTTTCCCGATTTATATAGTGGAGCACGGTATGGCGCCGTCATTAATGGCGCAGACAAGTGAGAAATTGTCAACTCACTGTAGACTGTCAGAGTCGCCGTGAAAGTGTCATATCCCCGTGGGGCTGTCAAATCGCTAGGGTTGACAATGCCCTCGGCGGGACAATGTCCCTAGATGGCCGTGCCGCATGCGGCTGTCAGGACTGACAAGCTCTGGCGGCTGTACGGCGATCGGAGGAGTCGACCGACCCTAGGTCGGTGGCCAGCTGAGTGGCGTCGGGGCTCTTCGTTGGTCGGCGAGTCTTACGTGAGTCGGCCATCAGACCTTCGGGTTCAGTTGGTCGGGAAAGGTACGCCCGACATATCATCAGTCGGTGATGGGCCGCTAATTGGCCGGTGATGACGTCCGTCAGTCGGTTGGTCGGTCCCTTCGGCCGTCAGTCAGTCGGTCGGAAGGTCCCTCCGGCCGTCAGTCGGTCGGTCGGAAGGTCGGTCCGACCGTCAGTCGGTCGGTCCCTCCGGCCGTCCGTCGGTCGGTCGGTCCCTCCGGCCATTGGTCTGTCGGTGGGTATTCCCCAACATGTATTGTAGTCTCTCAAGCCAACATCACGTACCAAACTACATGTAGAAACACCAAGGCCTTCAACCAACCTACGATCAACGGCCGACACCCATTGTTGGACGCGCTTATCTGGACTCATTTCCTATTTTTCTCCCACTGAACAAAGTACTCCAAGCCTCAGCTATGGGACCATATTACCTTTTACATAAAAAACAGCTACCTTTTCTCAAAGAAAGAAAAAAAATTGCCAACAAAGCTTGGAAGTGGTAAGCTTGATGAGATCCCAACATCTTTCGTAATGGGTTCCTAGAAAGTAGAAAAGTCATTGATACTAGAAGTATATTGGAGCACAAAGATGAGTATAGTTACTGCTTGTATCGCAACAGATGATAAGATAAGGGATTTCTCACATTATTAGAAGAGAAGATTGTCTACTTCACCAAGCTCATATTAACTAATGCCTTTAGCTTCAATGCCTAAAACTATTGTCACAAAATTATCTCCAATATTTAGGGGTGAAGATTTGCTTATTGTGGTGATGCAAAAAGAGATAGATACTTCGCAATAGCGAACGACATCAAATCAGAAAGCTAAGAGACATGGATCTCTTAGATACGAAAAGGCAAAGCAGAAGTCTCTCCAATATTATTTTCAATTAGAAACTAAGTTTTTCAAAGAGGAGGAGCTTTGATTTAGGAGGATCATCTAACCAATCAGAGACCAATTTAGCCACATCAAGTAAATCAGAATAAATTTTAGAAGCAAAATCTGCTACATCCAAGACGCCAATGAGTACCAAAAGTTAAGAAAGTTATAACTTTTAATCCAAAAAGAATTTGATGATACGATTATAGATGAAGTTAATGCAAAAGTAAAGATCCAACTTCTACCAAAAGTAAAAAATTTAAAAATATTTTATTATTTTTATAATTTCTATCCTCTTTAATTGGGAGAGTAAACTAATCCATTTGTGCTGAAATTTATGGGCATAAAAAGAGGGGAGTCATCATTCTCTTCTAGCTAGAAAATGAATCCTATTTAAGTAAAGAGATTAGACTTCTATAAAATAGTAGAAGCTTTCAACTTCTCTTTTTGAATTGGATGAAGAATCCGACCTGAGAATTTCACTAGCATAACTAGAGGATATATAATATAGTTTTAGAGAAGGAGAATAGAGATAGTGAAAGAAAAGAGTATAGACTTTACTTTCCGCACACTAAAACATAATAAATGGAGTGAAAGCAAAGAGCATATCCGTGATATGCACCACAATCTGCAGATCATGAAAAATTCCTATTATTTATTATTTTATTTAAGAGTTTTTTTGAATTAAGTAGATTGAAAGAAATCTTTCTTCCTCTTTGACTGGATCCAGTGGTCTTGGGATGAGTGTGCAATAGCCTTCCAACTCTATAGGGCCATCTACACAAGAGATAATAACCATCTAATTAAGATCGTTGCTTTATACTTTAGGACACCTAAGAATATATTGTACTTGTAGTAACCCTGGCATCTATTGAGGTTCTTGAGCCAATCCACCACAAAGAGATGGCCATCCTCATCAACATAGCAAAGATCTGGTCTCCCAACAACCATTCTAAGTCTAATGCAGATAGTGCTAAGAATAGATTGGATATAGATTTGACATTAGTATATCCATACTTTTATCCATATGTTTCGACAAATATAAATATGGATAAGGATATTAAATCGATATTAAAATTAGTATCCATATTATTCTAAATGGACATAGACATAAATTGCTCATTAAACATAACTATATTGTTCTGAATAGACATTGATACAAGTCAAATATCAGCTGTATCTACATCTTTTAAATCCAAATACAAATACAAGTTGGATGTTATTCTGATATAAATCCAATTTTTAGTGAAATTCAATAATAAAAAATAATATTAATTATATAATTATGCAGAACATGAGTAGAATGCACCATCCAAGTGGTATGTGATGCACAGATAGCTAAGGATCTAGAATATAATTATTAAATTCATATGGCGACCGAGCTGGTCAAGGATCCATATCATTGGTCTGGCCAAATTTATATTAAAAATATCAGAACTTAAAATTTATTTCAAATAAACATATGATATAAAAATATTATTTTTTTTATATTGAGTACAACCATTACTGAGTGCTTAAAATTTGTTTATAATTATTGTTGAGGCTGGGCGTTGTACCTATAAGATTGCTGAGTGGATATTGACTTTGTGGAGTTTCTCTTTCACCGAGGTATGATCTCAACCTAATACCTTGGTATGCTATCACATTGAATAATCAATACTGGCATTCTATCTCAAAAATCACTGCTAAGAGTTGAGGTATGAACTGCGTGCATAGCTTATAAATAGCTTTTCAATATAAAGGATATCATATCTTACTGTATTCTGAACAATTATTAAATTGCAGCCAAATCTATATATTGAAATGGATGGTCTGGACTATATTCTTGATAGAGAGCACTGTAATTTATTGGATTTAAATCCAAATGAAGATCTAACTATTCAACATGAACACCATAATTTGTTAGTGTCAATATTAGAGCAAAGAAGTCATCGGATATATATATAGAAGACCTTGGGCCTGGGAGGTTATGTAAAGTTTTGGAAATAATTATTTTTACAAAGTTAAATTAATAGTTAATAAATATTCAAAAGTTCTTTAAAAAAAAATTATATAAAAAGATGCCATATATGATTCAGAATTATTATATCATATTGGACAAGATTTGATCATGCAGTTCTCAACGGTCATATAAGAACACTAGAATGATAGGGGACCAATTGCAATATAAGGCTTGAATAGGAGCAGGAAGGCCATCTGATCTCACCCTTCTTATCAGGGGTTCAATGGTGCGATATTTCTTATGCTGGACCACATTGCTTATATGTTATCATAGTGGATTTGAAGTAATAGGTCATTGGTGAGCGAGAAGCTTAGTTACTTATTCCAATAACACATAAAGTATGTGTCATCTATCTCTAGGCCAATTAAAATGAGATTCTCTTTGATAATTTTCTTCAAATGTTAGATTAAGAAAGATCTAATTTTAATTGAAAAAGTAATTAGGATAAAAATGAAAATTTTAAGGATGGGTTTAGATTATATCGGGTCAAATAAGACTCAACTAAAACCAAAAAACCTAAATCAACTTTGATTGAATCTAATGGAGGAGCTATAGATAGAGAATCTTTCTGATTGTCTTTCTTTGACAGAATGTTTAAGGAACAGTGTTTGTTATTGTCAAATTAGTTAGTTGAAACTACGCTTGGAAGGATTCATTATTGTGATAGTTGATCATGATAGTCTGTAGATGAGTAACTAATGTCTTGTCTGGTCTCTTGTTCTTTTGATTGATGCACTACATTTAAGCAGGAAAAGATTCGCTTCCTGAAGGGGTTTTGTTTCATAAATCTTTCCATGCAGACAAATTTATGATCCACAAGATCTAACTAACAAATGCAGCTTCATTTAGTAGATTTCTTGTCCTTAGAACCAAAAACCTCTGTAATCACTCTCAGAAACAACAAAATCATATTTCACTCAGAAAAATTCAACATGAAAAATATGTTCATATGTTTGGAAACAAAGCTGTGTAAATTGCAATCTCTGTTCCAATAGAAACCTCTATGAATTGATGAAGAGGACATATCTACACTGGCAAAGCATACAACTATATGGACAGAACAGTTTGGTATTTACATATGACTCCACTAGTAGTAGAAGATTCCCATGGAGAAAGGCTCAAAACACTTCACCAGCCAAAGCCACAGCTAAAGTAGGCTTCTGAGAACAACCAAGTTATCTAATTTTACAAGACTATATTATGCCTATTGTTCTGGGAATGGCAAAGAGGAAAAAGAGAAGAAAAGGAAGGTCCCCTAAAGGAGGTGATGGAAACCAAGGCCTTCTCCACATCCTCAGCAGGGTTGGTCTTCAGCAGAAAGACAATGTGCTCCATCAGCTCCTCTTCACATGGCACCCTAAGAGGCCCATGGCTTGTAGTTCCAAACTCCTCCTCTGCCATCTCCAGCAGCACTTGAAAAATGGGGTGGTCCAAATACTTCAGAGGGACAACATACCTCTTCCCCCCTTGGCATACACCACAAAGTGCCCCTTGCTCCACTTCCTCCCTCCCTTGGCTGCCAACCTTTGCCATTTACTCATAATTATCTCACTTAGCCTATTGGAGCTCATGGAATTATTCTTCCTTAGGCTTAGTGTATGTGGATATTTGGGAGGGTGGAAATGATGAGAAGGGGAATGGGGCTTGTAAGGAGGTTAGGAGAGATGAAGAAGATAAGGTGAGAGGATTGGTGATGAGTCTGGAGTAGAGTTATGGGTCATGTGATAAGGGATTTTCTTATGAAGCATGGGAAGGTAGAGGACAAAATGTCCTACATGTCCTTTTTTTTTTTTGAGGGGTTGCGTGAGGTATTGCCTCTGTTAAGAATCTTTTGGAGATGTGGCCATTACGCTGAGAGGGGAGATGAATTTTCTCAGAAGAAAGCGAGTGCCGCTGGACTTTTGTGACCTGGCCTGCCTTGGAAGTTGGATCTTTTGGTAGGAGTAGCAGGGCAGGAGCCAGGAAAGGGATTAGTGTTTTTATCTTTTGGTTTGAGAGATTCTAATGAAATTATTAAGGCTAAATCTTTATACCTTAGTTATTTATATGCATCATCCTCTTTTTTTAGTTAAAGGAATACAGGATGCATTTGGTCTCCATTAGAAATCGAAATACAAATCAGAATTGAATTGGATTAAAAATAAAAATCAAAATGATCGTATTTTCTGATATATTTTATTTGTAATCAGCATCAGAATGATAATCGAAATAAAATTTAAATATTAAAAGAGAGTAAAAACTGAAATTTAGTGAATTAGGGTATTCTCATTCTGCTTTTGAAATTGAAATGAGAATGAGAATACTCCTTTGTCAAATGATTTGAATGAAGTCACTTATTCTTATTTTCAGTACATACTCCAACTCCCTTCATCCTACCAAATAGCTGGAATTTGAGTTTGTTTTCATTCCTATTTTGGAGTTAAAAAAAAAA